>NW_013666136.1:358450-403429 GCF_000517525.1 Limulus polyphemus
TACTAAATTGTAGGGATCATGATGAAACAAAATGGCAGCCATAAAAATTGCATGTTTAAAACTACTTTTAAAATGTCTGAATATTAACAAGGACTGTTTCACAGTATTGGCTGAGCAAACTAAAGATTATTGTACTTATAAAGCTGCTTAAATCACTATATACATTTGTGGAGTTAATCAAAATTTCACTATTTCAACAAATTTTCATCTAAGTAAGTAAATGACTTTTTCAGGCAAGCATACAAAAAAATTAAGAACCTTATCCATTTAATTCTTTCACAAAACTCTTCTGTTTGGGGTAGTAATGATCCCTTTCTTATACCAAAAAGGACACTAGTGTGTGTTTATGTGTCTATATATATCAATTCAAAACCTTATTAAAAAAACAAAAAAACCTTCGTACTTTCCGGTCGTTAACCAAAAATCAAAATGGAGATTGTCTGTGGTAATAGCACTCAAAATCATTGGGGATAATCCATCTATCAGACAAAATCCAAATAGCAGAATACTGCCTTTCACTGTCTGCAGCCAGTTGTGGGAAGGCAGTATATAAAGCAGACAATGCACTACTTTGAGCATATAATTAGATATCAGGAAAGGTTGGTAGCGATCCTGATGAGTAATAAAATTAAATTGGGTATACACATGCCCCATGCTTGGTATTGCTGGTGCACAGATATATAGCTCATAAAAAGGAAACAAGTATAATAAAAAAATTAAAATTTATAAACACAAGTAGAGATCGATATAAATATGTAGGCAAGGAGAATTCTGCTTACCCATAGAATTAAGGACCAAAGATGGGACCATGGTGCATTCTGATTTACGAGGAGATAGTGGACCCCTGCATGAACAACATAAGACCTGACGTTGTTCATTAGAGGGTCCATGCACCCCCACCCCCCACTGGATAGCTAATTGTCAAATCTGGACTGGTTTTATGAGTAGGCTCCCGCATAGGTCCTGCTCCTACCGACATCTGGGTAATAAACTTCCAGAGACCCAGGTAGGAGGGTTCCCAACTTTGCCTTCTTCTCCGAGAGTGGAGAAAACTCAACACTCCTAAGATATATCCTCTGTCCACCACCCCAGAAACTGGGAACTGGGTGTGGTAAGGACTCCTGAGCTCCACTAGTAGAAGTAAGGAGAGAACATAAGCATTGAGGAGCTCTGATGAACAGGTCTCCGGAGACAGTGCAACAGGTGAACCACGTTCCCTAATTTTTAAAAGCAAACTGATCTCGACTGATTCAGCTCTAAGATCAGCAGGGCCTGGCAAAATCCCCTTTAGCTTTACTCATGATAGTCCACGAGTAGCAGTCTATTAGAAATATTGTATTATGATATCACCATCCAGAATTGCATCCAGATGGTCTTATGGAACATCTCAACAGAGCCCATTGCAACCAAGAACTGATATAAAGGTTGCTAGTGCAGAATTTAAATACAAGCATACCCAACTGGGCAACACTCGCCACTGAATGGGATCCAAATGAAATCAATAGGGACCCTAGAAGAGAAAAGAACAATAACTGTAAGTGCTGACCACCACTACATAACAAAAGAGGAATAGACAAAGGCTGAGAAGCCTCCATGCTTGAAACCATTACACAGGATTTCATATCCTTTTTTTTTGTGATATATCTGTAAGAAACACAAAAAATAAATTCAACAAAATATATCTCTGATAACAAAACAAAGAATTCCCAATTATTAGAAAGCAAAACTAAGAAAATGTAAATCACAAAACATTAATCTGAATGCTCTTGATTTGTTGAGAAAAAGTGATTTTATTGTCTGCATACAGTGGTTATATACAATACCTGCATAGAGGGCGTGTGAGGGCCGGCATAAAGTTTTGCAAATCAGATATTGCCGTTGGCAGTCGAGTGGGGTATATAAAGACAGGAGCAAGTGAATACAATGTTAGATGGCAAAGATGAAGATTGAGAAATAACTATTAGTGTCAGTGGAGGTAATATGTTTTGGAACAAAAGTTCTACAAGTTACATATCTAACTTGATACAAAACAATTTTAAATAAGCATTTTGTTTTTCAGGTGAGATACACAAGTTATCAGTTTTGAACAAGATATAATCCTGATCTAGATTAACACTGATGAATATTCATGATTAGTATTCAGGTTTCTCACACAAGCTCACAAACAATTCAAAACACAAGGTCCGCATTTCTTAAAATCAGTGAACAATACATTCAATACCTTTTGGGTTTAATTTCAATGAAATTAGCAAAAATCACACACATGTATCAACTTTTTGTTGTCAAAATTTGCAAATAAATGAATCATCAGCATAATTTATTATGGGCCATGTGAAAAAACAAGTCCTGGCCAATATACAGTCCAGAGTAACCTCATTTTGACAGCTATCAGATATAAATAAATGGTAGTTAAATATTTAAAAAAGGGACAAATTCTTTTGGTATGTACATTTTGGAACATATGGACAAAAAAATCTAGCGCGACTACTGTAAAAGATGCATTTATGGATTGAGCTACTACATTATTTCACCTAATTATTAAGTGCAATGCATATATAATTCAAGTTAAGCCTAACTAAGAATTTGTTAACTACTGAGCAGTTTAAGCTTAATTAGGAATTTGTAACCTATTGAACAGTATATTGGTGTATTGCTGAAATGAGTTAACTCTACTCAAATTTAAATAATTACACAAACCTGTGACCCTTGTTGAGATGGGTAACCAGCTCCATATGGATAACTCATTTTGTTTTATTACATGCACATTCTTCTGTATCAAAAAAAAAGGAAATTAGGATTACATATAAAAATATCTATTTGAATAAAATTACAAAAATTTAAATAAAATCTTTCCAGATATCTTTAATGTATCAAGTTATTAATACAACTATTAATCAGTGCTAACTATAAACACAGACAGCAATCACATTTAGAGAGGCCTGGGCAAAGACACAACTGTGAAATTCTTTGATAGATACAATTTCAATGGGGACATGAATTAGAAGTAAAACAGAACAAAAAGGAACTATAAATAATGACATAAAAGATAATTGATACCTACCACAGCATCAAAATCATGATAAATATCACATCACATATCATATACCATGTAACAAAAATTTTACACAAGTTAAACTAACAGCATAAACTACATCCAACAAACCATTACACATTTTGAAATTATTTAGAGAGAAATAATTTTGCTAATAAGCATAAACTTGCAACCTTTCATTTTACCACTCATATAAAAACAGCAAATAGGCAGTCCATTTGAACAATTTCTAGAACAATAAAAAAAAAAAACTTTCTTTTACACTCACGAGACACAACTTCTTACATCTCAAATTTCTAAAACTAGGTTATCTACATAAAGTCTCTCCAGATTCTTACACATAGTCACAATAATCTCAGACAAAATTGAAATAAGATCTTTTTTACAACTTAAGAAAACAAAAGGTGGAAAAAGGTCATATACACTATTGAGATCACCTTTCACTAATAATTAAAAACAAGAACAATCATATTTAATTTCTTCTTTCCCTCCACAATATCTATTCTCCTCTTACTTAAGTTGGTTTTTTTGATACCATGTACATAACTTTAAACTTTTCTTTACTGAATTTTTTTTTTCCACAAACTGGTTCTGTCACCAAATCTCTGGAAATTTTTCTCAACATTATTAACCTTTCTGTGTATGTTAGTATCATCAGTATACTTAGAAAAATTATTGTCCAAAAACAAAAAAGCTATACACATAGTTGATATGAAAACCAAATGGTTTTTAAACAATCCCCATGATATACTCCACTAATCAATTTTCAAAATCATTAAAATTCCTATTAATCATCACCACCTTTTCTACCACATACTCACTTCTTAAGTTTTAAAACAATTTCATAATAATAAAGATATATTCTTTAATAAATTTTCCCTTAAGGAAGGAGTACATAATTCCTTCATAAATACCTTCCATACAATTATAATATCAATATAAATCAAATTCAATTCATAAAAACAATATATAAAATTTCCATACAGAAATCAACCTTAAAATAATTACTATCTAATTGTTTCTTTTCCTACTTTTCTTTTTTTTTAACTTTGATATATTTATACAATTCTTAAGCTTATCTCTCCTCAAAACAGCTTTCATATTCATTCTTGTCTCTCCATTTCTCTTTAAACCATTTGAAATTCTTGTTAAATTTTATCATTTGTATCTCTTTACGCCACCATATCTGTTCAACAGTCTCTTCTTCCTGTATCTGTTGTCTAAATTTCCATTCTTTTGGATTCCTCTTTTTCTTCTGTCCTCTGTGAATATTAAAATGTCTTAATCTTGTCCATACCTTAATAACTTTTCATTTCTCTCTTTTTCTCAGTTGTTACACCTGGACATCTTGTTTTATTTTTATTTTTTATATGTACAAAAGGTTAATTGTTCAATTCCTCTCAAATTTTCCTGGATGTTCTGTTATACCTATTTTGCATTGCTTTTTTGTTCTTAATTTGTTTATCTCTTTTATTTCTGCTTTCTCTCAAATCATCTTTTTTAATGTGATTTCAAATCCTAACAATACTGTTTTTATCCTTATTTTATCTTCCTGTTCTTTCCATTCCTCTTATTTTCCCATCACATAATTCTTTGTTCCTTCATTTTAATTATTTCCAAAATGTACACTCAAATTTTCTTTAATCTGGCTTATGTATGTGTTCAATTCACATGCCATATATATATTGCAATACATTCCTTCAGTTTTCAGTATCCACATCATATATCATCTCTGCAACTTCTCAACATTCTCTTCCTTTTTTTCATACATTTCTGCCCCATGCATTGATTCAAAATTACATCTGAATAATTAATTATCTTTAAATTTTTCATTCTACTTTTTATGCTCTATGCTGCATTAAGTGCCCTCTAGACTTTTGTACACTGCTACTTTATCTGCTCATTTGATATACTTTTAATAATGAGCAATATCTCAAGTAGTTATAATTGCTTACAGTCTCCATTTCTTGGTTCTACTATTTTCACTGTTCATTTCTTCCTTCATTTTGGAAAATCATGATTTTTGACTTATCCTACTTCGATATTAATCTGGTTCTATCTATGTATTCTTCCTCCAACATTGCTTTATCATCTACTTTATTCTATTTCATCTGCCATTATCAATAAATCAGCTGCAATTATATTTACCATCCACTCTTCTTCAAAATCACTTTTATAATTCATAAAATAAACTGGACTCAACAGACAACCTTATCCAACTCCGACTGATGTCCACAATTTTTCAATTTGTCAACCTCCTATTTTTTTCTGTATTTTTAGTTCCCTACAGATGTATCACCATTAGTATTCTCTCTAATACCAGGCTTCTGCATGTTTTATAAATAACGTTTTTTCTGTTTGCTGTGTAAAATAATGACTACGTCTAGGAAGAAAGCATGCAACTATTCTCTTTTTTTTTGTAACCTACTTTTTATTAGTGCATTAAGGGTAAGGTTACGAGTACTTTGATTTCAGCATTAAAAGTGTCAAATGGTATTCTGATCATGATTTAGTTAAACAGTAAATTCAAAGTCAAATATATTTTCCAAAACAATTTGAGATGACAATTTTCAATCAAGAACTTAATCTGCACTGACAGGATGACATTTTTTCTCATAGTGACAGTTCTAAACCAACAGCATGAAACTTCAGATAAACTTACTAAATAGTATAAAGTTTAAGCTTTAAAACATTAAAATAATTTTAGTTTTAGTATTTCCATAATTATTCAGGTTATTAAATTTCCAAAATTTTGTTGAGACTGTTTTGAAAAAACATTAAAAATACATTTTTTATCTTAGAATTTGAAGTTTTATTGTTGACCAGAAAGTTCCATTTATATCCATTGCCATTTCATGTTGTTTTCTCAAAAATTTTTTTTGTAAAGTTTTCCCTTTTCTCTGTAGTACACTTCCACCTTTTTCCTTCTGTTTCCTATGTTTCTTGCTTTTTCCTTTTGTTTGTTGTTTTCCTAATAAAAGGTGATATTTGGTTCTTTCTTCTACACTATCTTCATCTCTTCTCCTACAATCTTCTGTTTTTTTTTCTTCAAAATTACAAAATCCATTATTGACATTCCTTTAACTTCTATATATGCAAGATTCCCATCTTCATCTGCTTGTATTCTTCCACAGATAAATATTTCTCCATTTTCTTCACAAATTTATATTTGCCATTTCCTTTTTTTATTCATCTCTTCATCTTTAGATCCACTTACTCTTCTCCATTTATAATCCCAATTCTCACATTAAAACCTCTCACAACTGTCAAAGGACCTAGGTTAGATCTCAACAAGACTAGAAGTTTTAATCTCAAAAACTTTTCCAAGCTTTTAAAAAATACTTTCTTTTACAAAAAACAACTGTCAGGAAAGTCTCTTACTATTTTCAAATTGATCAGTTTAGTTTTTTTTTCTCTTTCATGAGTATAAAAATATCTACCAAGTATATATGAATATACATACATAAAATACATCTTGACAAAAAAAACTTTCAAATCAAATATCTGTGAAAATGAGATGATTGTACTGCATGATGCAGCTGCTCTCATCAAAAAATGAAATATTAAAAAAGCTTTTTAGATATGCACATAGTGCCAACAGATTTAGACCTGAACTTTTCTCAAAATCCTCAGCTGCTATAGCAAGTAGGAATAATATTTATGAAAAACAGTTCTCTACCCAACTTAATCCATTTATAACTTGACTTTCTTGTAACAAGGTCACATTGCCCAAGTTTTTCAGCTACTACTTATTTGATTCAGTTTAAATAACTTCTACTAATTTGTAGATTTTTATGTATTTTTCATTTCACTCCATATTTGAAGAAAACGTTATAAATGCTTGTATATCATCTATTACTGTTGACTATAATCAAACAAAAAGTTAAAATGTTTTCTGTACTAACTTTAATCCTCTAGTTTAATGGACATTTATACAAGTTGTAATGATGTTTAAACAGAAAACTCAGGTGGATCTCATGGTTTTAAGTTACATTCAAAATACTACTGTGGCAACTTATTGTAAAGCAATTACAGCTGAAACCTGAGAAAAAAAAAAGTTAAGTTTGTTCATTTATCTGCAAATGTTATTCTACCGAAGTAGAAAATAATGTTTCTTAATTCAGTCAGTTTTCTTAAAAACTTTTGGATTTACATTGATGCATTTTCTACATCAAAGCACATTTTAGTGTATTTTGTGTGCCTGAAAGGGATGTAGTGAAATTGTTAAATGATACTAGACCACCATGACCCATTGGATCAATCACTATTCAGAGGTTATGAAGAATACAAGCTAATGAAGGTTTATTTTGAGATAATTTAATTAAATATTTCAATACATTTGTGTTATTCATAATTCAAGAAAAGATATTTGATTGTTGATCGGGAATAAAAGGAAAGACTATTCCATTCTTCAAAAAAGTGAAGTAAGAAGTTTCGTAAAGAGCTTGACCGGTAGTGTGATTTTTTTGACTGAGAAAATAAATAAACAAACAAACAATCTCAGAGTTTTAGCAGTATATAGATAGATTATTCAAGATCTTGTTTTTGTCATCTTACACCTTTTAATGAAGATGTAAACATTGGCAGGGAAATAATAGCCAATGCTTGGCGAGAGGTTTTCATTTATAAAATTTTGTTGTTGTTCTCGACTTGATTTTTATTTTATTACCTCGTCTCCATAGTTACTATTTGCAAATTGTCAATAATATTGTAGGTCCATTTTATTGTTGTTCTTTCTATGCGCCGTTATAACACATTTTCATCTCATCATTTAATTTCTGTTGTGCATATATTGTTGTATAGAAGATATTTTAAAGTGATTCATCAGGTGGAAAACAGATAGATAGATAAACTGATATGTGGCGCCATCTAGTGTACCTAAATTCATCTAGAAATTTTCATTTAAAGTGCCCAAAAAACAGGGCTAATTCGGTACCCCATGGCCCGATTTTAATTAAACTTGTTTTATTCTGTTTCTATTCTCATTTCATTACAAATATGGTGGTATTGTGCACCATTTTTGCTGTATTTAATTACAGCCAAGCACACACACACACAAACAATCTCAGATGTTTAGTAGTATATAGATTAATAGATTTCCGTAAGCACAGCCTAAAGAAATAAAAGGTTCACACAAACAGGTGAATATAGCATATCCTGCACATATTACACACACTGGATTTGCATAAGAAGTTGAGTATCATGGCTTTCGATCATGCTGTCTTTCGCTCATGTTTTTTATATTGTGTTAAATAAAACATTATGAAAATAAATTAGCATTTTTTTTATTTGTTACTTAAATTTCAATGAACACTCTAAAAGTCCCTAGTTACATTTCTTTGCTTATTGTGTACATATAACTGACAATTTACACTTCAGGATTTATTCATTTTTTTACTAACAATAAGAAATTCTAGTTTCAGTTCAATCTAAGTTTTTACAGACATATGTTTATTCTTCAGTGATTTTAACTTAATTATAAATGTTTTAATTATTACAAAAGACTTAAAAGTAATAAGTCTGTGTCATATTTAAAAATAAACGTTACCTGCTGTATCGGTAGTTCTCCTTTTTTTGCTACTTGTGTTTTAAGAATAACCTTACATCTTTAAATTAGTAAGACCATGAAATATATAATTTTAGAATGTATTCATAGAAACACTGTTTGCAAATCAAAAGGATTCAGAGGAGTACTAACATAATTACAGGAATGGAATGATCATTTTAAAGAAATAGGTTAAGATCTCTTAACTTATTTTTCTCTGAAGAAAAAAGTACTAGGTGATACAAGATTACATTATTATCTAATGGATCATTAGGATAAAGGCCTCCAATTTCTTGCAAATAATCAGCTAATCAAACTTTGGGCTTGTGGTTATTACTATTGTCAACTATTCCAACTATCCAAATAACCAAAATATTCCCATTATGTTTGTTTTTTGTCATGCATAATGCTATACAATGGGCTGACTATCTATGCTATGTCCACTGCAGGGTATCAAAATAAATTTTTAGAACCACAATTTTTTTTTTGTTTTAGTTATCTCTTTAGAATAATCCATTAGTTGAAAGTAACCATTTAATCAATGAATCGATCAGCAAATTCCATTAACAGTCTGGCTCTACAAGTTTCGAAACAAAAGTGTTTTACAACTTAAAGAAGAGAAATTAAGTTGCACATGCTCAAAATATATTCATCAAAGCTCACCTCTACATGAATGAAGCTCAGAAATGTGTATGCTATAACCACTGCAGTGTATAGTTGTGACTTGCATTTGTAAACATATTTTCAAAGAAGAAATTCACCATTCCAGTGTAACTCCTGCTAAGTTATCAAATGACTTTACTAATCTAATTTAGTGTCAAGGATACAATCATACAGAACAATGTTAAATTTTACTTAGCGTAGATGGTTATGTTATGTATTTGGTAAATTTAATACAGCTCCCTTACTGAAGTGCAAACTTAAAATTGATTTAATATGAGCATTATATACATTATAAATTATTAACATCCAAATTAATAAAAATGAGTTTTATTAAATAAATAAAAGCAATTCATATTACATTATTAGCAATATAAAGGGCCACACTAATGTTTTAAGAACAATTTTAAGCATGTTTCAACACAGACATAGATTAAACACCAATTACCATCCACTCACTGTGCTAAAGCCTCACTTAAAAGATTTTAAGAATGAACAATAAGTGATATTATACTAATGCACCCATAACTATAAAGTTCTATAGAGTACTGAAAATGCTGTGTAACAATTATTTGTTGTAAGAGATTAGGTTGAAACTACTTATCTGACTAACATTTGATACTTCTGTTACCATTATTAGTAGTACTACTACAATGAATGCAAAATTTTTAAGTTTTGACTTAAGTTGGATTATAAATTATTTAAATTGACCAAAATATGAAGTAAATTAGAGGAAGGCTTTTAAGATATTTGATTGATAAGAGCTGGCTTTTAGTTTTTTGCTTTTAATTTAGTGGATGGGACAGCAAAGGTGAACATCAAACCCTACGATATCCTTAAAATAAGTTGAATATTATGTTAATATTATACATTCTACTAACACACTTGGATAACAACAGTTTTGGTAAAATAAGAATTCCTATTCACAGTGTTGTATTACAAGATATGGAATTATGCTAGATAAATAGCCTAAACGACCTGATGAGCCCTAGTATTTGGTAAAAGCCTAGTTTATGAACAGTATTATCAACATTGGATATGACAGATGTATCATGTACTGATGTTGTATGGTTGACATATTATTACATATTCTTCTTAGCTTTCACTCAAGTTTTTATAAAAATATAACTACAAAACAGTTTTGTGATTTACTCTACGACTATTACTACTAGCTTTACCAACAGAAAAAATGAACAATAATTAAATCTAAAAAAGTAACCGTTAAGATTCAAGCTAATATCTGGAAATTGGAATATTTTTTATTATTAAATTTACAAACTGCACTTGATCAATAAAGTTAACCAGCCGACAGCAACACGTAAAAAAATAAGTACATTAACCATTAACAACTGTCCTAAAACCGTCGTACGTCTCCCCCCCCCCCCTCTCCATGTTTTAAGTTTTACCACAGTAGGCCTGAATAGGCTACAAAATACAATACTCAGACTTAAATAACAAACATTCGTGGAATTCTGTATAAACGAAAATCTTATTTTAACTAAACTAAGTCAACAATAAATTTTCGTTTATTTATAAAATTAAAAAGGTATATATATATATTCAATGTAAATGAAAGTTAACACAACTTACCCAATTGCTAAACTTAGAAATGAAGCAAATGCAATTCCAGCATATCACTTTAAGTTCAGCCGCCTAGTGTCATAACTTGAAAAATAAAAACAAAGCTGAAATGCTTATACAAAACAAAACTTCACAAAGCCTCCAAAAAGTAGAAATGTCTAAACAAATATTTCACTGTTCATGATGTTTATTAATTCTGACTACGCATAAGGTTCAGCTTATTTAATAATGAATTCCTTAAAAACACACGTACTTCTTTGTATTCATAGGAAGCGAAAGCTCAAAATGTGAGGGCGAGGTTATATCGTGAAGGGCAAATGGTATGCTATTTATTGTTTTAGTTATATATTTTATTTTACTTCAGCTTTACTTTATTTATTTCTTTATCGTCAACGTGTATATATAAAACTTAACGCAGAAAAGCTGTCAGTGAATAGCCTCGGTATTACATTGACAAAACTTATGCATTTGTTTGTTTGTTTGTAATTAAGCACAAGGCTATCTGTGCTCTGTCCACCACGGGTATCGAAACCCGGATTCTAGCGTAAACTTATGCAATTACATACTTACGGATTCCATTTGCAGTACATGAACTAACACTGACCAAAGTTTGGAAAATATAGGTGCAAAATTATAAGCCATGGCCATTAGAGTACAAAGAAGGGCTACTGGGATGATTCCTTAGATGGGAATATTTCATTTGATGATAGGTTAAAGTTTTTAAAATTATTTTATCTTGAGAAAAAAAAAATTGGTTAGAGGGGATTTCACTGAAGTGTTCAGGATTATAAAAGAATTAGATTAGTTTATTTATTTATTTGTAGTTAAGCACAAAGCTACACAATGGACTATCTGTGCTGTGCCACTACGGATATCAACACCCAGTTTTTAGTGTTATACGTTTTCAAACTTACTACAGTGTTACTGGAGGCTTTCATAGAAGATATTGGTGCAGCATCTTTTTTTTTTCTATATGTTAGTTGTAAGAGTGGTGAAACTGGAGGACATTGATTTAAGATTTGACCTGGTAGGCTTGTTGAATACTTAAAATATCAAGGTTGGGTATAGGCAGATGGGCATTTGATAAAATGAATGAAACCACCACTATGGGCCAAGGGGACTTTTTGTTAAACCTCAAATGTTTCAATCTTATTTCGCTAATATCCTTTTCCTTATTTCTTTCCTACACACTAACCCCAAAGGGGTGGGACGTTCGGGGATATGTCCTCAGGACCCAAAATCCCGAACATGACACTGGAAAAGGCAAAACAAAAATGTCTGGTCAGTCGATACCAAAAATTTTAACAATTAAGATCAATTAACGTGATATCTTTCAAATATTCTGCCTAAATTGATGTGTGACCTTTTGCATTTTATGCATAACTTCAGCTAGCGTCACATATGGAAATTGATCACTTGGTAAGTTGATGTCGATTCAAAATTATTTGCATTCCACCATTTCCCAAGACAGATCTGGGAACATTATCAATTTAAAGTCACTTTTCTAGCTCT
This sequence comes from Limulus polyphemus, assembly GCF_000517525.1. Taxonomy (NCBI): domain Eukaryota; kingdom Metazoa; phylum Arthropoda; class Merostomata; order Xiphosura; family Limulidae; genus Limulus; species Limulus polyphemus. The sequence goes on from NW_013666136.1 coordinate 370,801, forward strand.
GTAAAATTTGACACCATAATTAATCACTTAACTATATAAAAGGACAGGAAGGCAAACCTTTAACTGAGATGGACCAATGGGTCCCATGTTGTCCCAAAATATTATGTTATGTTATTAATTAACATGCTAATTTAAATGGTTAAAACAAAATTTGTGTATATGATAAACATTTGACTTGTTTTCATCCCATATTGGGCCATTGAAGGTCAGTTACGCATAAAACATTCATAAATATGGTTAAGTGTATCTGATGCTCATAGGTTTTTCATCATTGTTGATTTTCATTTTAGCAAAACATTTTTACAACGTGGGGGAGGGGGCTGGTGGTTAGGGTGCTTGATTCGTATTTTGCTGGTCGCGAGTTCAAATCCCATTACCGAACATGGTCGCTCTTTGAGGGGACGTTATAATGTCATGACCAACTCCACTTTTCATTGGTACAAGAGTAGCCAAACATTGGTGGTGGGTGGTATTGACTAGTTGTCTTCTCTCTAATCTATTACTTCAAAAGTAGGGACAACTAGCGTAGATCGCCTTCAAGTAGCTTTGCGCGATGTTCAAAAACAAACAAACCAACGCAACGGAAGAAAATATGACTATTTTGGTAGATGGTGGGGTATCCTATCAGATTCAGAAATCCAGAAGCCTAAGAATGAGATGTATATGGCTGTGTAGAGCATTATCCAGTGATCATTTTACTGTGCTGTTTTCTTTGATCCGAGTAGTCGTTAAGGTGTTTATTTCTACCAAAGTTGACCACTTACTTACTATGGCCGTGCTATTTCGCCATTATTTTAGTATTCCTCTCTCCTCTTATCTTTGTAATGTTCTTGCACTTCACCCAGAGAAAGTACTTATATCTCTGTTCTTTACCTGACCTTGAATCTCTTTTCTCCTTCGCATCGTTTAGGTTCGCATCCTGCCGAATCGTCTTCACTCTCTATCTTCTCCATTTGAAGGCAAGCTGTCAGATACATCCGTAAGTTTACCACTGCTGTACGCAGAAATACTTCTCTTTTGGTGCCTGACAGCATCTCCTCCTCCGAAGCTTCTCTGGCCTCTTATGGCTAACGTTTTAAGTAACTGGTGTTCCGTCGTGATCGCATCCACACTTGCTACACTTGTAAGTCCTCGGACGTTTTGATACTTTGTATTTGTAGGTTAGCTTTCAATCCGATTTCGTTCCATTTTGACAAGAACAACTACTTGGAAATTCTGGCTCGTTGTCGTAGCAGTTCCTCACAGGTTTCACAAAAAGTTCGGGGGTAGTTAGTGCTACAACAATTTCATTGTCTGAATTCATCTAAAAAAATCACCTAACTCTACTGACAAAAACAACTATAACTTCTTTGGGTGTTATTCAATTATAGATCGGCATACACCTTTAGATTTCTTATAGGATAATGCATATATCTGTAAATTTTTAGAAAAAATAAAGTCTAAATGCCGGATATCGTTCCTACAAAATGCCCTATGATTTCTGTTGCTGTTGAGTCAGAGACTGCTTGTTTATGTTAAGTGTGTGGTATTTTCTGCTTCGGGGATGTATCTCAGTGTAGGCTAACCGAAGGCTAAATGATATCGGTGTGAGGATCTGTTTCTCCTGGATCTAAGACCTAGTTCGTCACACAGCAAATCAGACGAGATACAAATATCCAAAATGATTAAAATGTTTAATCACAACAACTAACAAAACATAATACAAAATAACACATTACAATACAAAATAGCAGGGTAAGTGTGATTCGTGAGTATGTACAGATGACGAGAATAGTAAAGACAATCATTGTTTGTTTGTTTTTTGAATTTCACACAAAGCTCCACGAGGGCTATCTGCGCTAGCCGTTCCTAATTTAGCAGTGTACTTGGGCTACTCTTTTACCAACGAATAATGGGATTGACCGTCACATTATAACGCCCCCACGGCTGAAAGAGCGAGCATGTTTGGTGTGACAGGGATTCGAACCCGCGACCTTCAGATTGCGAGTCGAGTGCCTTAACCACCTGGCCATGCCGGGCCCAGATAATCGTTATTGAAAAAGTTAATATCACTAATTCAAGTGTATTTGAAGTTAAAAAACAGTAATATAAAAATAACCAGACAAATTAAAAAAGAAATCATCATAAAATAAGCAAAATTTTGGCATTTATTTTATAAGTCTACTTTATAATAATGTCTGATTCCGTTTCCCTCGAAATAAGACTCCTCTTTAATTCAAGCGAAACCAAAACAAGTTAACAATAAACCTCAGCAAATTAATAAACAAGTAAACAATAAACCTCAATATATTAAAACATAGAAAGCCAAAATTTTCTTACCTCCAACGGTGAGCGAGCCTATCGTACGTTTGTTAATAGGGTGACTTACCTTTTCTCGTTCTTCTTGTTTCTTTTCTTTTTCCTCCAATAACTGCTGTAGTCTCTCTTGTTTATTTTGCTGTTCGAGCTGCCACTGTTACAGGTTTTCTTGTCACTGCTGCTGTCTCTCTGCTTGTTTCTTTTCTCGTTCTTCTTGTTTCTTTTGCTGTTCTTGTATTGCTGCCATCAAATCTGCTAAGCTGTAGTTTGATTTGCCACTTCTCGTTTCCATCTTTCTTTTCTTCTTTTTTTTTAGTCCCACTCTCTGACACCAATTTGTTACGTCTCTGGTCGTTTGTTAATTTCCGGTATAAATTCTTCCCGAGGAACTTCAGCGATACAAGTCCTTTCTTAAATAAAACTAGTTTATTCTTTCTCAATACACAGAATTTCCACAGTCACTTTCACTTAAACACACGCTATAATTCACAACGATTCACGCACTTTACTTACGGTCACTACCGCTCGCTTGACTCAATTATCTGTCTCTATATCTCCATCTGCAATTATTTGCCGGGCTTATATACAAAAAAGAGGGCGCCTAGAAAAGACTAGAGTTACCAGGAACAGTCAAGATCCTTAGAGAAACCCATGACGTGTTACCAGCGTCACGTGACTTCCGCTGTCGTAACATTTCTTTAACTACGTGGAACCGAGTGTGGCCAGAGTGAATATGGGCCGTAACGCGGCGGATCCTCGTTCCGGGAATAAAAATGTAATGTGTTACAGAAAGAAAAAAAAAGATTTACAAAACATGTCAACCAGCGTTTAAACTTTACTTTGTGTCACTGACGAGAGAAAGAATGCGGAAGAGGGCAAATATACTAAATGGAGGGATGTTCTTGACACACCCTCATTTGGACTCACCCACCGATAATTACTTGTAAAACCTCACTTAACCGACATTTTCAGGACTGAGGGGGGCCTCGGATAATTAAAATGCCGGCTTGGACTGAAAAAGTATATTTGGTTTGGTTGTTTTAAGCGCAAAGTTACACAATGGACTATCTATGTTCTACCCAACACAGGTATAGAAACCCGAATTTTAGCGTCGTAAACTTACAGACTTATTGCTAGGGGCTGGGAAGCAAATAATATTAGCCGAATTATAAGCTTTAGTACAGATATTGAAATATTTTGTAGTTAAAAAGTACAATATTGTATTACTAATATTAATGTAATAATAACATTTGTAACTTGAAACACAAAACAATAGATCTAAAACTCGAAGTGAATAACCACAAGTGGCCCACTGAGACGGCTGAGTCTCATTGCTGCGAACCCTACTTAACTCACTTGGCGGAAAGAACCCGGATTCGGAAAACTAAGGTTTTGCAATACTTGTTTAATTTGCCTTAGTTGTTACTACACAGCTGGCGAGTGTGATGTCGATTTATAAGTTGTTTGTATATTTTTACATTTTTAACCTTGTTTTTTTGTGTGTGTGTGTGTTTACTGTGCTAGTGTAGGTATGTAGCGCCTTTTTATATGTTTTTGGTATCAAAAATGTGCCTTCTATAGCTGAATGGTCATCAATTGAAACTTCAAGCTTCTAGTCCTGAATCCGCCCCCCAGTGGCACAGCGGTATGTCTGCGGACTTACAACGCTAGAATCCGGGTTTCGATACTCGTGGTGGGCAGAGCACAGATAGCCCATTGTGTAGCTTTGTGCTTAATTACAAACAAACAAGTCCTGAATCCATGTCTTTTTCTTCATTAAAACTTGGAAAATAATGTTGACAAAATTCAAACTGAATATGACGAAGAACCTTCTTCATGATATATTGTCAGTAGACCAGAGTATTGGACTGAAGCTCATGAAAAATATATTCATGATTCACCTAAGCTGGATGTTCAACGTGTAGTAGCATTAAACATCTCAGTTTACTGGAGAACTTAAGATACATCAAACTTCCCAAATAATGGACAGATAACATGGTTTCCTCATCGGCCCCAACCAAATCAAAGCAAAACAAGGTATAAAGAAAAAATACCGCGAGGAATGTAGGAAGTTCATATTTTAGATTCAAGCTTCTAATTATGGAAAATGTAATTATCTAATTGGTTGGAAAACATAACAGCCTGTCTTAGAAGTTAGAAAATTGTGAACTGTAGAATTTGAAGGTGTGAATTTCGCGGAAATCTATTTGCGCTAGCCGTCCCTAATTTAGCAAAGATAGGCTGAAGTGAATGCAGTTAGCCAACACCACCTCTCGCCAACTCTTGGACTATTCTTTTACCCGTCACATTATAAGGGCCCACACATGGAGGCATATTTGGTGATGGGGATTCGAACCCGCAGTCCCCCAATTGTGAATCGAGCGTCTTAACCATGAGGCCATAATAGGCGGTAAAACTTGGAGTTCGGACGCATCAGAAGATACCGAAAATAAAGACTGAGAAGTTTTTAAATATTTCTTTTTCAAATTAGTGCGCTCGACTCGCAATCTGAGGGTATCGGGTTCGAATCCCCGTCCCACCAAATATGCTCGCCCTTTCAGCTGTGGGGGCGTTATATTGTGACGGTCAATCCCACTATTCGTTGGTAAAAGAGTAGCTCAAGAGTTGACGGTGGGTGGTGATGACTAGCTGCCTTCCCTCGCAGATAGCCCTCGTGTAGCTTTGCGCGAAATTCAGAAACAAACAAACAAAGGTAATATTACTAGCATAGGTTTACGAATATTCGACATCCAGTTAATAAAAATGTCATAACTACACGCAGAATAGCTGCATTAAAAGTCAGAGAAATTACTGGAATATACCTGAATACATTAGTCATAGAGGGGTGAAGTCAGTATGTATTTCTGCTACGATATATGTTTCTTAACACGTGGTAGATTCTGTTAAACAGAGAGAGCCGAGGATCTCAGTATGTAGTAAAATCTGATTGTGATTGGCTCTGGATCAAGTGCAATTTGAAAGGAGTTAAATTCTGAAGAGTAACTAGTACAATTCGCTCCGTAAGTGTTTTTTATTTTTTGGCAATACCTGACAGTGTAGTTTTTCTAAGCTTAATTGTCATTTGTATTTTGCTGACAATTTGATATGTTTTTGCGACCCACATTAGTTTTTACATTACTTCCACCAACCCAGTTGTCTTTCTATGAGACAGTGGTAAGTTTACGAACGTACAACGCAAAAATCCGGAATTCGATTCCCAGTGGTGGACACAACAAACAGCCCAATGTGGTTTTGCTCTAAAACAAAATCAACCTAATTCTAAAAATTATTGTTTTGTGGAGTAAATTCATTTGTATATCTCTGATCCATATTAGAAATTATTTTGCTAAAGGCAGAGAATAAAAATGTAAACACTAAAGCACTCCACTCAGGAGTGTACAGACCACTGCCTCAGCAATGAAAAACAACTGCGGGATATTGTAAAATATATATAAGATAAATATTTGTATATTTATTGGTGACTTTTATATTCTTATTATTGTTTGGTTGAAATACAAATATTTATGGGAAAATCATTATTTTGATACAATTTCCTGTGTATTTTAAATCTCTAAACGAGTATAATCAAAATCTAGATTCGTATATCCAAACCTTAATGTTATTAAACTCTAATAAAATTTTGTCAGTATATTTAAATACTGATAAAAAAACTAATTCTTTTAAAGATGTAACATACAAGCATACTAGGAATTTTCTACCCCGTTATTTAACTCTAAAGTTCACATAAAATGTTTTATAAGATTTCGTGCACATAAGTTCCATTCACCTATAATATCATATACGCTTTCTTCTGGAGAATATTTCTGTAAAGGTTAACATGCTAGGTATGAAAGTAAACGGAAAATTTTCAGTGGTGGGTCAGGTGATAGCTCAAGGGTATTTCCACTCTTATTTTTCAATGGGGTTCACCAACAGTGACTTGAGTACTGCATGTGCCCTGGGAAATAAAAGCATTATTGTTTCACACATGTATAATGCTATGTTTCTCAGTCTGGAAATGTTCTTCACAAAGACTCATACTAAACATTTACTTCTTTGGTGAGCACTCTGAAACCTCCAGTAAAAGTGCTGTAAATACATTCATTTTTATCTTTGGATCGTGATTGGTATTTAATAAAGAGTGTTTCACACTGTTATATGCCATTCAGTCTTTTTCTTTGCTAAAGTTACAAAGAGTAAAAAAAAACAAAAATCAGGTTATATTCCACACAACTGTTTCTGTCAAACCTCCAATTATTTTATAGATCCTACCCAACTGCTCTAAGGAAAAATCAATGTGCCTGAGAATATGAGAATAACACAAACATACCAAGTGATCAACAATGTTTCATATAAAAAATATTATAATTAAGCGTATGAATCTAACTCATAAGCAGTAATATGTTCTTATAAACACTATTTTTGGGAAACTATTGACTTCTTTATCAGTTAAATGAAATTGTTTTGGCTATAGTTTATTTTAAGATGAACAAAGTTATTGCGCGGAATAGTAACAAAAGTTACAGCCTTCATGTGTACTTTAAGTATCTTTAGCAATTTGCTGTATCATGACAATATGATTAAAGACTTTATGAAAACGTTCCATATAATTTTTTTCATCATTATATATTCCTAAATGACTATTCTTATCTTTATTAGTTTTAAGGTGAACTTACATATGTTTGTATTTGAATCCAACCACTGAAAACAAGAATTACACCATCACTTCTATACGTTTCAAATAAGTGTTTGACCATGTGTTTGTGTATGTGGGTGACATGAATATAATTGTGGTGTTATCCGCTTATGATCTAATATCTAGATTATTTATTTTCACTAAGTTACACATCATTAATATAGCTAGGTCAGCTATTAGAGCAGAATCAATTAGAGTGATGACACTTTACTGTCTACGGTGTTTATCTGTATTGAAAGGATTAATTTTCTTCTCTGTAAGCTTACTTTTTCTAAATATTGATGCTACTAATTTAACACTTATTTTCTTGTTTAGTGTTACCGTGATAATATTTAAAAGATATAAGGTAATCTTGATAATTTTTTTCATCCTATTTGAAAAAGATTTCTTCCTAATATGATGTAGACCAAAGTATATTATTGCCAGTACTGGTGGCTACCACAGGTGGGACGGCTAATTGAATATATCTGAAAGTTTATTTCAAGGTTTTGTTGTCCTTAACATATATGATAAAAATAGTGGTTATGCAAAAGCACGTTCGCATTCATGATTTAAGTTGATGTTTTTGAAGAATCTTTTTTATTTAGTTATTTAAGCTTTTTGATGTTCTGAGAATTTATTTTTGAATTTTAAATGTATTGCTAATTAAAGATGGATTTCGCCATTGTTGAACTTAAAGCGATAATAAAAGAAGAAAAACAAATTGTAATTTGCAATTGTTAAAAAAGAGAATATTCACTTCAATAATATAGATCTTTTGAGATGTAATACATACACAAGTTAATATATTTTAACTTCAAAATAACGTTTGGAGACGGCTTGAGTGGGTATTGAAAGAAACTTTATTACAAATGTACAACGTTTCGACAAGTTTATGCCATCATCAGATAACTGATGTTCACATAAGTTTGTTAAAACGTTGTATATTTCTAACAAAGTTTCTTTCACAACCAATTCAAGCCGTCTCCAAACTTTTTTTTCTAAAAAGAGGGTTCCTCTTCATCAAATTTTACTTCAATTTGCGGCCGCCTGAGCAAAGATTGATTGGACGTTAGAATCCGTAGTTAATTCTGTATAGTTTACTTTCAAATGATATAAACGTTTTTATAATCAAATAACAGCTTTACCATGGACAAATGATTGTGTACATTTACTTTCGGATATCAGTCCAATGTGATTTATTTATAATGTTCTGGGTCATCTCTATATAAAGACAGCAACTAAAATTGTTTAAACCATTTTCTGATAAGTGGTAATTTTTTGGTGGTTATGTTTCACGGTGATATTGAAAATATCTGTTTCTGCTATGCAAAAGAGTATTTCAAAGAGAAGTTTACCTGTGAAGTGCGAAGAATCTTTTGAACTGGCCCCCTTAGATGAGAGGATAGTCGTGGCTTTTTTCTTTTTTTCACATTGGATTCAAAAATTCAGATACGGTAGTTTTTAGGTAGATCAGAATTTTTTTTTTATTTAGTCAACGAATTAATTTTTCTTTTTTTAATTAAATTATTTATCTTGACTTCTCCAACATACTATAAAATATTATTTGAATATTCAGATTATAGATATATTGAGCTTCCAAATAAATTCTAAATAGGAAAATATATTTAAAAAAACATCTATTCGTTCATATTCATTTACACTTGATTAACAGTAATTGTTAATATTATCAAATAACGGCATATACATTCTACAAATGGTCTCTAAGAATATCTTTTTGTGTGTGTGTTCTTGATTATGTATATGATTGTTGTTAAAAATTATGAATATTATGAGTAATATTTGAAATCAACATTTTTCACTTTTCAGGAGCATAGGATATCGTAACGATAAAAACTGTCAGGAGCAACGTGCGTTTTTCAAGAGAAGACTTCAGAGAGAACAAGAATCAAAGCTGTTGGCAGACTCATTGGGTAGGTATTTTAAATAAAAATATAAAAGCAAATATAATATATAAAAAGCAAATAAAAAGCAAATAAAATATAAAAGCAAATATAATACCAAACATTAATATAGATGAAGTCGATGATGATGAAGAACAGATGACTTTTCCCGATAACTACAACACTGACCGAACCGAAAACCACACAGACAGTGACAGAAAAATTATCTAAGAGAAGAAAACAATGATGATAAATTAGGTATACTGCCGCAATTAAGTGAAATTAATATTGATATTCGATGACGACAACACTGAATATACAAATAATGAGATCTTAGCCTTTTTTCTTTTTTTTTTTTGGTCTTGCTGACTGGCCAGATGCTGTTAATGATAAATTACAAAAAAAAACTCCTCTGCCACCTTAAATTTTTTGAATTATCCTACAGGTAATTCAGGTCGTAGCTTCACACCACTTGCTTTCCAACGGTGCCTTTGTAGTAGAGGAACTATTAACATAACTTAGATGTCTTATTCAGTCAAGAATAATGGAATGTTTTGTTTCTGATGAAAAAATTTACAACAACGAATCATGAAATCACAACTGGAAGATATAAAGACTAGAAAAGCATGTCTTACTATTTATTTCAAAATGAAAATTCTAAATGCCATTTTCCAGCAGAAATGGACTAAACAGTCCATAAGACTGGAATTAAGTCAAACAATAGACATGTCACATGCTAAATTAGTTTCACCAAAATCTCTTCAATGTTAAATATGTTTGTGAGTGCCTTGTGGGTATTGTACAACTTCATAGTCAACTGTGTCTAGATTTTAGACGTTGTAATGATATGCTTTCGAGTCAAATAATGAAAACTATTTAAAGCTTGTTGAATTATTGACTAAATTAGATTCTTTGAAGGCAGAACATTTACGAAGAATCCACACCAAAGAAATTGACAATCACTATTTAAGAAAATAGATTGCAAATTAGCTTATTCAATTGCTTTCTCAAGACGTTACTGTACATATTATAAAGTTGTTGAAACTACCAATTACTATTCTTGACTCTACCTCACACGTTAGTCGAACTGGGAAGATGTCTGTAATTATTCGTTTTGTGTTAATTAAGTGTGTATCAACTAAAGTGGAAGCTATCATTCAGGAACGATTCCTTGAATTCATTCCGGATTACTTATCCAATGGTGCAGGGCTAACAGAAACAATTTTAGGAATGCTAGAGAAGCTGCAAATTCTAATTTGTGAAATGTGGGTACAAGGGGACGACAATGAGTCCAACATGAATGGGAAACATTCGAATGCTAGGAAGAGAATTCTCGACTTGAATCCAAGGGCATTCTTTCTTCCATTCAGTACTCATTCTTCAAATTCAGTAGCTAAAGATGCTATCATGCCATGGACTAATTTATAATATGTATGTATTTGATTCTGGTTCTTCAAATCGATGGCGTGTATTGAAAGAAAGTGTTAGTAGTCTAAATGTGAGGCCACGATGTGAAACGAGATGGTTGAGTAGGATTGACGGTATGCAACCTTTCAGATATTCTATGGGAAAGAGATGGCATGCTGGATGAAATTTTAACTAGCGATTCCTTATATCCTTTTGCTAGAGATAAAGCTATAAGTTTGACAAAAGAACTGAAAAATCAATTTTCTATGTGACATCGTAATTTTGTTCAAAAATTTAAACCAAGTTAACTTTGTGAGCAAGCTTCTGCAGAGTGGAACTTCATACCTACATCAAGCAGTTGAGCTTATGGAGAACACAAAAAATGTTTTGGAGGAACTTTGTTCTCATGAGGGATTTCAAAATACTTGGAAAGAAACAAAAGAATTTGATGAAGATATGGATAGAGAACCAGAATTTCCAAAGACTACTTCGATACGTCCTAAAAAAGAAACAATTCTTTTACTCGTGTAATTGGTGATCAACCCATTAAAATCCACAAGATTAATTGAGAATTGAATTTTTCTGTTCTAGATGTAAGAATTGGGTCTAAAAGTGAAAGATTTTTTTTCCTAGTGAAAATCACAGTAAACACTTTAAATTTCTTTGTGATATCAATAAAATGAGTGAGTTGCTCACAAAAGAACTTAATCAAAGAAATAAATTTAATCACAATATTCACGACTTTGCTAACTAAAAGCAAGAAAAGTACAACCTATTTGTAGATACTGTTTTAAGAGTATCATTAAACATTTTAATGTTAAATCGAACAAAATTTCAATGTATTACAAAACTGAATTGTAAAACCTATTGGAAATACTGTAATAAGAATTAAACCAGTTTCTTAGAATTGATTGTCATTTAATCAATAGTTAATATTGGGCCACTTTGATAGGTTTGAGTGACAATAAAAACGGAGGTAGGAAGGAGGAAAGGCGGTAAAATATAGTTTGCCTAGGGCGCCAAAACAACTTGCCCCGACCCTAATTATTGGTACCGTATTCTCTTTAGTTTAGAGAGGTAAATTGTGTAGTTTACCGAAATTAAAAATGAAAATCTATCTATCTATATATATATATGTGCTTTAGGGTTCTTGTAGTCTTTCGTATATAGAGAATCTGACTTGTTTAGTACTGACCTTATTTCTGTGCTAGTTACACACGGTCAATGCTTGTGTCTCACTTTGTGTATCTTTGTATGTTTCTCATGGTGACGTTGTTGGAGATCTATTTTCGGTATTCTGGCAACATTCTCGTGTTTAACTTTAGAAATACTCTACTTTTATTTGGGACAACCAATGGCCTATGCTCTGAAGGGGGATAACGTATGTTATCTTTTCTCTGTGTGTATATGTAGTTTTAGGGGGATAACGTATGTTATCTTTTCTCTGTGCGTATATGTAGTTTTATTCTTTCTTAGTATAAAGCATACTTTTTCTTAGAGGATTTTCTTCGCTGGATAATGTATTCAGAATTTCTTTAGAAAAGCACTAAAATTTAGGCCACTTGTCCTTTTTTTTTATTTATTTGCTGATGGAAATAAATATTTATTTTACTTTTTCTTACACTATGTTCAGTCTATTTTCTGCAACTCTGGAGAATTAAATATTCAATTCAAATTCCACGAATATTTTCCTATTCGAACTTTTATTTACGAGCTGGACCATCTCAGTGTTGTGAATGTCTGTTCTGTCAGAATGTTACGGAACTTCAACAATAAACAATTTCTTCTTTAAAATCCACAGAACAGTGTGTAGCTTTGTGCTAAAAAATAACTACGCTAAACATTATAAGTTATTTTACGACATTGCACAATCCTGATTAGACTGGTATATTTAATTAGCTATAATCTTCGGTAATTAATTTTTAGCTCTAATTTATATAGGTAGCTTACTTTAACCAGAAGTTAATAATAATATCTTGAATGTATACGAGATGGGAATGATCATTGGTAGAGGTAATCCAAAGATTGTGGGATACTGTATTAGGATCTTGGACTGACATAACAGTTTGGTATCAGTATTATTCTGATCACTGTCTTAGTATTGTACACATTTAAGAAATTATTTATCTTAGCCAGAAGTCTTTACGACAAACCTAGAAACTGGGAAGTAACAGGATATGTCCCAGAACACTTTATTATTGTATGAATGAAAATTATTGTTTTATTTGTACACTTGTTGTCAGTGTTTTATGTATATGGGCTTGGATTCTTTTACAGTAGGTGTCTGTGACTTGTTGGCAACCTAGGAGATGCTATGATGTAAAAATACTCACTTGGCGAAAAAAATACCGAAGGTTCGAGTAACGTGACGCCAACAGTATTACTAAAGCTTAGTACAACACTCAACTGCATACACAACGTACGACTCGTACAGAGCTACGTAACGAAATCTGTCACACTAACGCTTTTAAACAATCAACCTCCAACATTCCTGTTATGAAAACTAAACAATCATTAAATATTAAGTCACAAAATAAACTAAATAATGACGCTTACACTAAACAGTCTTATATATATCCAATACTTGTGTTTTCTTGTTTTTTACTTATTATATTCATTTAAAACTATTTTCTGTATAACGTTTCCGAAGCCATGCTTGTAATTAGGATTTTGTAAGGGTAGTTCTGCTGAAGACCTAAAATGTACTGTATATTAATTATTGATCCCAGAGGCATGTAGTAGCACTATGGCCCTTATACATTTCAAGAATTAGAAAAGTGTATAATAATAGTATTCCTACCACGTCCTTTATGTATGTGTAAAATAATGAGAAAATGTACCATATATACTTGTGCACATGAAAAAAAAAACGTCACTTCTATTGTTTACTGTGATTAGGTTCACAGCTTTCTTTCCTTTAAAGTATCTCTTTACTCGAAGAACTTGAAGTAAGATTGAACAGAATAAGTGCACCTGAGTTCAACAGGTAAACTTAGTTTCTTTGTTCAGTTGACAGTGTCACTTTGTGTCTTTTGTTCTCTCACGGCATTGGTCAGCTTTAACACACAGACAGAGTTGTATTTGCCAGCAAAGGATATTACAGGCACTAATCATTTCAATCTGGATAATGTATTTACTGTAATATCTTTTCAGGCAGAATACATAGACACTGTCTATTAAATAGAACGAAGAAATAAAGCAACTAGAACACGGTAATTTCAACAACTTTCTGATACATTTGTTTAGGATAAAACTGTATGTAAACGAAATAAACAAAAATGTTTTGTCTAAGACTGTAAATATATGCACATATACACACTATCTTCTCCCAAAATATTACTTTTCATATAAAAATTACCAGGTTTCGCTTCTCCTCACTCAAGCACACTTATGAGCACGAGCAGGCGAGGGCAAAGTGTGGACACAACAGAAAAAAATAAAAACAATATAACTTTTAAATCCTTGCTCTTTCACACATGCTCATGTATATAAAAGAACCAGAGCACGTCATTACACACAAAAATTAACTAAGTATACAAAATTCGCAAAGGAACTGTTAAACCCCTTTCTTCCATGTGCACTCATGAATGTTAAAGGCATATTATACTTTGAATTAGAACACATTATAAAATGTACAAAATAAATTATAATAACTTATCTATATATATATACAAAATACACACTCTCACCAAAGAGTGATCCAGGCTTCACTCACTCACCTTAGCCCCACCAACAGAGTTTCCAGTGTCACTGTCACCTTTTGATCGAAGTCTACTTGGCTTCAATTAGGCTATCTCAAAGGCACTGCACCTCCTCTTCGGACCTCGATAAAGAACAACATTTTAATCATTTAAAGAGTGCCCTGGCCTGTGTCAACTTGACTACCATCTCCTGACAATGACATTTTAACGTTGTAATTTGCTCTAATATGGGCTAATTTTTTATCCATGTAGGTTGCTGTGTAGGAAGCTCCACTCTTGACTCCTTCTGGGATGTCTCCCAAGGTTTTTGATTGGTAGTTTCTCACTCACCATGGTATTGTGCATTTTCCAGGATTATCCTATTCTGCATGACAAGTTCAAGCACATTTGTTGATGGTGTTGAACAAGTTGTTTGGCTTGTCTGTAACACTATCATCACCATCTTCATTGGTGCTACATTGAGGTTTTCTTTGAGTCCACCTTGCCTTTTTCATTCCGAGACTTGATGTTCCTTTGGATGAACCTAGTACCAAAAAGGTATTATTTGGCTTTGGAACATTGTGGTTCAATCAAAGATGCGAGCATACCTTTCATCTCCTCCTAATCATCGGGCTGCACCCCATGATGGGACAAGTCACTATACTCCCTCTTTTCACATTCTTGACCTATTTGGATTGTGCCAACAGTGTAGTGACTCCTTTTGTTTGGCCTGTTTGTTGGTAGGCTCCTCCAGCTGGTATAGTGTTGAGTCCAATGAACCATACTTTGCAGACTTCCCAGTTGCATTAGGGCCTTCATCAGTCATCACAGGCAACCCATCCCTAGGATACATCAGTGCCAACCCATTCACCAAAATTCTGCAAGCTTTTCTGAGTCAGATACATCAGCAAGCAACATATCATCATCCATGGGCTCTCTAATGGTAAAAGTCTGTCTACACACTCAATCTCCACATTACTTCATGCCCCTCCTTTTAGAGGAAGTGTTGGGATCTTGGAGGAGTTGCAAGGCTTCATAAGATGGTGAAGAATCCATGACAGAATAAATGAAATAAAGTAGAAATGAAACTGGAACTCAGGAACATTGGTTCAGGTCATGTTGAATTGAAGTTCAAAGTGAGAGACTGACTGGAGCAAAAATTTGACATGGAATACTGAAATCCCACATTCAAATGCAAAGGTTGAATGAAATCTAATTGATCAAAGGTAAAGCCAAGTGTGTACATTAAAGGGGCCATAATGCTCGCTTATGACAATGATCTATGTACTAATCAAGCAACACATCAACAGGCGCAATGTATTTCTATGCCCATCCTCACCAGTATAACCTTTGGACATCTCAAACCCCAGGCTTCCATGGGTTTCCTCTCAATAAGGTACTTTGTTGCTGTGCTGCCCTCTGGTGCCCCTCCCAGACAACGTGAACATCCACGCCAAACTCTCTGACATAGTCTCTTTCCTAATTTATCATCTGGTTTTCATGTACAGAGCCCAGATACAGTAAGAAGTAATGAGGTCAAGACTGTTAGGGTCATACACAATCGAGCTAACTCATGTAAGGCGATGCTAATTTCATCTTTGTCCATTAGCTTTTGCCAATGCTTTCACTGTCTTTCCCATGGGTTTTTTCATCCTTTCACAAGTTGTGTAACAGTAGCAGTATGGTACAAATTACAAGGTTTCACTATATGGATGGTGTGCTATATACTGTATTTTATATTTGTAATTAAGCAACCTTAAGTGAATATTTAGTAAAACTATTTGCTTATTTAAAATATTTCAAATTGCATGACTGAAAATATTCCTGTTACAGCCAAGTAAAATACTGGACATACCATTTGTATATATTTGTTATGATATGTAAGTCATTAGCTGTGAATTTCAAGTTCTACTGAAAATTTCACCCAGTCATTCATATTTCAAATTATTCAAGTTAAAATATCCTTGCACTGTGTTTTTGAGAAACGCTAGGTAAAACTGTGTTAAAACCACCAGGTATAACTCAGTTTTATTTCTCTCACTATAAATAGTGTGAGTCTTTTTGTTACTGTTGTCTCTTCCATGAAAATTCATGACCTGTTGAGCATTTGAATGTAAAAATTGAAATATTCTTTCAGCATTTCCCAATAATACTTTCCAGATTATTGAGCACAGTTGATCTCACATTCATCCATTCTTAGTATCGAGATCAAGTTCTTTGTCCCTATGTTTTCATTGTTTGTTTTTTCTTGTATTTCATTTATTATTATTTCTCTTGTTAATTGGTTCATATGTGCGAATATGTCTTTAAAACACTCATGAACGACTTCATACAATGTTTCTACAGTGTTTGGTCTACAAACGTGTATTTGTTTACATATATACATTGCCATATAGACTAGCTGTTTGTTCATCTCACATAAAGTAACTGCATGAATTACTTTAGCTAAGTGGTTAGGGCGCTCGACTCGCAATCTGAGGATCGCGGTTTCGACTCCCGACACACCAAACATGCTCGCCCTTTCAGCCATGGGGGGTGTTATAATGTGCCGGACAATGCCACTATTCGTTGATAAAAGAGTAGCCCAAGAGTTGGCGGTGGGTGGTGATGACTAGCTGCCTTCCCTCTGGTATTTCACTGCTAAATTAGGGACAGCAAGCGCAGATAGCTCTGTGTAGCTTTTCCTAAACTTTATTTGGTAGTGACGGTAGTGTCATCTAGGAGCCATCAACCTCAACTTATTTATATATCAGACTCCACAAATTAGATAATTATTGAAAAATTTCAGATGAGTAAAGACTTTTGAACTAAAAGTTTGATTATCAAGATTACAATTCATGTTGTTGCAACTGCATTCCATTACAAACTCAGGAAAAGTTGGATTTCCTTGTTGATTGTATACATCTGGTATATTTTCCATGAAAAATCAAATAAAAATCTAATGAGTTCCTGAAGATATGCTATGCTCATGACTCAGCTCCAGAGTGATTTTCTTGAAATATTGGACGCTGTTTCATATCAGAAAATTCAAACAGGGGCTCAGAAAGCAAGGGGTTGCAACACACTTTTAATCATGGACTTTTCGTTCACATGATCATCCTAATTGTTGATAACTGAACGATAATTCTGAAATGTAATGCATATATCACATATCAGTACCATTTGATAGATTAGAAAGTATGAACTGCCACTTCTTTTTAGTCCATGATCATGCAGATAATTGTCAATGTTTGAGTAACAGCTATAAAATGTAGTACATACATTCTAATCGATATCATTAGTTGTGCAAACTTTGATGATCAACTAATAATTCTACAATGTAGTGCATAAATTGAATCTTCCAATACTACTCATTGGTTTGGAAAGCAAGGATCACTACACCCTTTCAGTTAGTAATCTCTCGACGACTTGATCATCATAGATTTTGAACAAATGAAAATTACACAATGTAGAATATACATAATCGTATGCATCAATTGATAGCTTGGAAAATAAGTAACGCCTCTTCCTTTCAGTCATTAGGTGATTGACCTTATGATTGTTCTATCCTTCAATAACCAAGCAGTAGCTAAACTACTCGGCCCTGTTCTGTTTCTCTATATACCATTATCACATATGGCATGTGTTCATCTCACCCTGTTCTGTCAAGATTAACAAACTTTGTAAGCACCTACTTAGTAATCTGCATAACCTATTCTGCCAAAACATCAGACTGGGAGTGATAGGGTGAAGTGTGAGTCTCTATCGCACCTAACACATTTCAGTAAACAGTTGGATGTTGAAGTTAGCTCCCTGATTCACGTGCATTTCTTTTAGTGCTTTAACCCTCTAACTTTGGGTAGGTCAAAGTGCGCCTGTCACGAACTTTTACAGAATTACCTTCAAAACTTGATTAAACTACTTTATTATGAATGTATACCAATAAACTTGACGTCAAAACGTAGTTAATAAACCAAATTTTAATATTAAATAACCTTTACATTTCTATTTTTATTAGAAAATATTTTTAAAAAATCTTCAATCTCCTCTACTATGAGAATTGTAACATTTGTTCTCTAATTCATTTACCACTCCTCTCTAAAGTGTGAAATACAATGTAACTTACTCATTATAATATACATATTATTAAGGCAAAGTATAATTTTAATAGCCTTCAATCTTGTATATTTACAAACCATAAACTATAAAACTAAACCAGGTTGGTACACCCAACTTCTTTTTTCTCACAAACTGACAATAGTTTTATACTATATTGTTTATAAACAATAGAAAAACAAAGGTTCAGTTTAGCAAATGATGTATGTGTTGTATTACTTTTTTCAGTACAGAGTATTTCGTCTTCAGTTTGAAAGTTTCTCTCTGTGCTCTGCCAATCACTCGTATCAAAACCTGGTTTCTAGCGTTGTATGTCCGTAAACATACCGCTGTGCCACTGGGGCATGACATATGTAGGGAACCAATTAAATTGCAATAGTTATAAGACATTGCTTGTTTTGTGTACTTTATTAGTTTGGGTTCTTGGGTGAATTATGTAAGTAACTACAAATTGCTTAGTGTACTAGTACCATTAGTATAAAAAGTAGGCTAAATTACATTGGCAACCAACAGCAAAAAAAAATGTCAAAGGTAAGTACTATATTTCTTTCTTTATTATTATAAAAGTAACTGAAAACTAAAAATTAAAAACTTATTAGGTTAGATAAGGTAAGATAATGAATACTAATAACTCTTCTTGAGGTATATACATCATTCAATAGTTTTTGAATGGTTTACAACTTGTGTGGAGGGATATTTAGTTAGACAAAGTTCAAATGGCAATAAAACAATAAAATTAAGTATAAACAAATGTAGTCTGCTACGAATGATAAGCTATTTAGAATAAATAATTGCAGTTTCCTGTTACAAACTGCAGTTATTCTAAAATGAAAAAGGGTAATTTACATTTAATTTATATATTTTATGGTGGTAACATGGTCGGTAAAATCGACTGAAGCTGTATTGAATTAGGATAGAAAAAATAACTTAAACCATAAAGTTTTGCTAAAAAAAAAGTTTGATATTTATTTATGAAGTTTTAGCAGCTATACAGTTAAAGTTTGAAATTTTTTAGATTGCGAAATGTATTTTTAATCTTAACATGAAAATCATTTTGCACTCGAAACACTCTGACTCCATATATTTAGGGACAAACCTTTAGTAAAAGTACTTAATTACAAACCTGATTTTGTTTACAAAAGACTTGTAATGTTTACTGAAATTTGCTAAATTCCATGAAGATACACAAAGCATTAAAAATTGTAGAATGTAAACTATTACAGTTAATTTGTGGTTACAAGATTGGTCACATTGACCAATCTTTCATGGAATGAGTTCAATCATGATATCTAGCACACTTATGATGATCAGTGCCAACATATTGACCAATGGATAAGCTTCACCCCACTTTGTGAAGCAGCCAATGATAACGGCCTCTTGCAGTCTCTTGGGGTGGACCAGGGCTAATATCTGCAAAGGAGATCAAACAATTCTCTGTTGGGGTTACCCTGTCTCAGCTGGTTTTTCCTCTGGATGGTACACACTTTACAGCATTCACACCTGTATTGACCTTGATTCATTCAGAGTCAAAAGAACTGCCATTTAATGTTAACACAATTGGGTGCCCTCCACTCTTTGTATTGTGCAAATTGTGAAATATTTCTTGCTTCAGAGTGCTGTCTGGACTTGAACGTTTTAAACAGCAAGGAGAACGCATGTCAGGCCAGAGTTCTTTGGTTGTTTATCCAGAAGCTACTGAATCATTAATTTTGGCATCCATCTGGCAGTGGAGTCTTCTACTTCATGGTTTGCATTCACTATGGCTGATTGCCATGTTTCAACTCCCCAATGATGTCCAGGGTCAGGATTTTGCACAAACAAACACAGTATCACTTTAATGAAATCCAATAATTGTGTTGCTAACTTTTATAAATTGGCCACAAATCATTGTTCATATGATGCAAAAACAAGGAAATTGCATCAAAGGTCGAAGCCAATCTCTCACCACAACTGGGTCCATTGAAACTCCATTTCTCCCCACAACTTGACCAAGAAACTTCACCTCTATTTGCATGAGTGAACATTTTCCTTGTTTCAGTTTCAGTTTAAGTTTACTATTCACTGGAATCCCATCTTCAGGTTCCCAGATATGGACTTGCAAGTTTGGCTAAATAACAAAGTAGCACTAACATAAACCAAGCATATCTCCCATTGTGGTTCCTTGAGCATAAGCTCCACCAGCATGACGTGGAATTCATATAAACCCTCTCTCATACTAAAAGCAGTCTTAGATTTGCTTTCATGATTCAGCTTAGCGTGTCAGTATCCCGATGCCATATATAGGGTTTTGACCCAGTGGAAACTTCCTAGCAGGTTCACACACTTATTTGTATGGAGAAAAGGAATGATGTCAATACAAGTTTTCATTTACCCTTCTTAAATCAATACAGAACCTTGGCATACCTTTCTTGAAAATCACTACTGGAGATGGCCAAGCACTCTCTGTAAGTTGTATGGCTGTGTTACAACATCCACTGCATTTCAATGCTCCTGATCTCCCTTATATTCCAAGGAAACTATCATAGCAGTTGCTTTACTGGATATGCATTTTCTGTTTCTTAATGCTGCTTTATCACTGTTGTTCAACCTAATAGGCCATCTGATCTCTCACATACATTGACATATTCGTCCAAAATATCACCGAGTTGCTTTTGCTACATTTACATCCATAGTATTAGTATAATTATCAACCAACAACCTCAGGTTGTGTTTAAGGTGTGATGTGACAGATGCAACCCTAGTGCTACTGCAAGCATTAGACTGTTACGCTTCATTTACAGTGCCTATAACCATTCCAGCATCCAGCTGGGTAGTTGATTGCCTATCACTACAAAGCAACACTGGTACTCTATCCCTTACCAGACAGATCACTGCCCAAGCTGATGTTGTCTGCTTTCGGACAAGAAGGAGTTCATTTCATGCATATCTGCTACGATTATGTTACATAGCATAAATATAGCATACTTCATCCAGATTAAACTATGCAATACTATTTGTGAACATTGAGGTGCTATCATTCCCTTTGCTACATGTGGTTGTGCGATACACTATTCCTGGGCTCGACGTTTTACCCATGGAACATCAGTTCATCAGTTGCAGAAGCAAACAGACAGAAAGACCTTACAGTCCAACCTAAGGAAGCCAATTTTAGAACTGAAATAGAAAATTATTACTTTGTTACTCCTAGGCTGAGTCAGAGATCAATCTTTCCTCACTAACCAATTACAATTGGCCAGAACAAAGACTCTACTCATTGGCTGTAGTGGTGACGGTTTTACTTGGACAGCTTGAAAGATCGCAAGGTTCATTGCAATTTTCCTGTTCCTTTAAATACCAGGAACTCAATCTCTCCCTCTCATGCCATTGTTGGAGCCTAACAAGTCACACACTAAGCCTTCACAGAGCTAGGCTGACCACTAAACTCTTTTGTGTTCTCTGCTGTGCATTCTCAGGCTGGTGGCCAAGCCCAACTTGGGATCTATCAGTTTTCCTGAACATTTGCCACATCATCAACCACTTATTATTGGTTATCTTGGACCTGCTTATCTGAGAACTGGTACCATTACTCCTGCCTATACTGCTTAGCAAAGTGCTGGCATTGTGGGTTAGCTGGTATCTATTGGGCTGTTGGACGAAAGCTGTATCTCTGCTATCTTTGCTGTGTGACATAGTAGAACAGCTCATCCACAATTGAAAAAGATATTTCACTTTTCCCTTCCTGCATGATATCTAAGTGGAGACATTGGCCATGACTGTAATATAGGTAGACATTGTGGTGGTATGTACCCTTGTGATGGCATAAACCCCATGGGTAGACCTTGCTGCAGCAAATGCCCTGTATACAGCACTTGCTACAGCATGTACCCTGAGGGTAGATCTGCATAGCCTTGCCCACTCACTGAAACCTAGTGTGGTTCCATTGGATTGAATTTCTGTTATGTGGAGGCAGCTGGTTGATAACCTTACAGTAGGTCTAGTCTGACACAGTGGAGGTACCTAGGCTACAACATTAATCACTGAAATTGCCATGACAAACACTGCTGCAGACTTCTTCTTCTCATGTGGCGTTTGAAGTAACCCCTTCAAATCATATTGCAACAGACACTGCAATGCTCCTATCAACCATGATGTCCTCACGATAGGCAGAGACCATTGCCAAGTATGCCTTTCCAAGCAATCAGAATATGTGGCTAATTTCTTGGTGTTAATCCTCTTATGAGCTTTGAATTTGCCCTAATAGCTCACCTAATTCTCTTACATGGCTATTTCCCAGTTGTCCTGCTACTCCTCATCAAGTTGTTCAACAGGACAACACTGAGGGCCAGACTATCTCAGTTCAGGGCCAGGCATTAAATAACCTGTTTCAGAGTCCATCCATTTCAGGTAGCGACCTGCCTAAAATGTTTTAATAACTGTTCTAGGTCCTCTCTTGCAGTCCCCTTGATTATTGATTTCGTGATCTGCTTGGCTTTGCAAAAAGGAACATGTATTCTGGGCAAAAGCCTCTCTCTTTCTCTTGTAATTTTGACAACTCTCAATGCTTAAGAATGGCACATTCTGCCTCTGTCTACTACTCACTGGTGGTATGGACCAGAGCTGGGTCTGCTGTGCTCTGACTGGCAACAGCCTAAAAGTTCGATATAGACATCTCTACCTGGTCTTAAGCTCATCAGTTACCTGTACCCCCCTTCCACAGAGATTGGTCCTCAGCCAAAGTGGTCTGGATTCTCCAAATTTGAGTGAATCTCTCTGAGTTTGTAACTGCAGTCTGACTAATGTCAAAGATCTTCAAAATGCGAGTGAAAATCTTATGTCCAGGAAAGGAATTCTCCTAGACTTGACATCTCTCCCATATATGTCTTTCTTTGCTAAACTCTCTCTCTTGATTGTTAGCACTTCTACATCCAGAAAATGACATTTTAATTTTAAAAATAATTTCTTTAAACTCAGTAAACTCAAAAGTTTAAGTAAGGGCTATAACACACATTACTGATTCAAAAACTCCGCTATAAATACTGATGTCATGGCACCACAATTTATTTTTCCTTTCTTCTTGTATTATTTTCAAGTGGAAACTGATTTCCCAACAAATAGTTAGATCCATTAATAACAGCATTAATACGTTGTTAACTTATGTCCTAAGCCCAAATATATTTTGCTAGAATCTTTATTCTGAAAGTGGTTTGAGCCTTTGGTGTAGCTCTAGATACCAGAGTTGGCAAACCAGATTCAAATCCTTGTGTGGTATCGCTATATATTCTTCTCACTTTAAGCTATGAGTGAATTACAGCATTGAAAATGGATCATATGACAACTACTGACTGGCTGCCTTCCATCAAGTCAACATTTCAAAATTAGGGATAGTATCAGATACCCTTAGTAACTTGTTTCTGACAAATTTTTACTTATGTACATCTATATTATGCAAGTTGAATACAGTTAAAAACGTGTTAGTTAGTTTAAAGCACCAAAGAAGTCTAATAATAATAATGAAGAATTTTTAATAACAACAAACTGAATAGATATGCAAGTCAGAATTTATTAACTTTTTAATTTAAGATTTCAAGCACTTAAGATAACAGTTCAAAAATTGGATTAAAATAAGCATAACATATTAAGGGCATAATTTTTAAGAAACAAGAAAAACAAAAGAGATTGAACTGACCAAATATTGCATTTGGACAATCATGGATGATTACCTAAATGTAATTTATCTTTCTAAACATTAATAAGATAATAATGTAAAATACTGTTACGTCTCCGTTTGTTAATTAACTTTCCGTAACTTCGTTCCGACGAAACTTTAGCGACACAAGTCCTTACTTAATAAAACTGGTTTATTCTTTACGAATATAGCTTTACGATACACTTAATTTCAACAATCGCGCTAAAACAAACGCTGTAACAACGAACGTGCTCAATAATACTCTCTGACTGCAGATCAATTACTTACTGTCTACTCACACATTGTCCCGTCACGTTGTCACCCTCTTATATATATACCAGCCTACCCTACATCTAGTAATCTCCCGGAGGTTCGAGAGGTGGCGTGACACTAGTCACGTGACCTCGCTGACGCAACAATACTAATTTTCTAGGGAACATCCTGTAATATGATTACAAAAACATTTAATGACCATTGATGACCCAGGTTTATCATCCTTTATGGTCATTAGAATAATTAATTTCATACAGTATGTCAGAGTTTGAATGTTTATTTATTGTGATTCTATGGCACAAAGCTACAGTTTAAGTTCACTTCATGTCAAAAAATTTAGTGACATGGAGGAGAAAAACCCAATAAGGATGTACAAATTGTTACAAAATGATAGACACTTTCATTGCATAAAGTGTATAATAAGATAATCATTGCAAAATGGAATCCATGATGATCACATAAAAACTGTAGATTGTGAAAAAAAAATCAAACAATATAGTTTTGTTGAATTATTTTTACTTGAGGAACCTTATCATCAAAGGATTGTTTAGCTAAATAGTATTGATTTAAGTCATTCCATTAGTCACCTTGAAGAAACTCTTTGTTAATAAATCATAACTGATTTATCAAAATTGTATCAAGAATTATAACAACCTATATTTAGATAAGTATTGTTATTATAAATCATTGTTTATGATACTCCTAATTTAGGAGTATTAAATTATTTAGGTAAACTACATGCTTATCCTAAATTATGAATAGCACATAAGAGTCACTGAAATAAATTGATTAGTGAATCATTGAATAAATTTGGCTACCCTATTAACTTCATAAATTGTGCATTACACATATAAATGTTAGGACATTACGTTAACAAAGTACATTAATATAACGGTAAAATTAAACATATTAAGATAATTATCATAGATCCATATGTGAGAATCTGATTTCTAACAGAAAAACATTGATTTCGATGACGAGGAACCCACTTTGATGATGACAAAACCTTGTCGAAACGTTGTACATTTGCTGTTATGTTAAACTTATATTAAAGTTTTTCTTCATTATCCATTCAAGCTGTCTCCAGCCATTATTAGAAAACATTGATCTTCTTCTGGATAATGCTGGTTTTGAAGTTTGAACTCCAAGCTTCTGTGCAAAATCTACTCTTGTACCAATAACCAGATTTCATTTTCTACCAGTTATTTCTTTTATAATATGCCCCTCTGTGGCTTAGTGGTAAGTCTGTGAAGGCTTATATCGCTAAAAACTGGGTTTCTATACTCATGTTAAGCTCAGCACAAATAGCCCTTTCTAGTTAAGCACAAAGCTACACACACGTTTACATTAAGAATTATGCTACTATTGAAAAAAAAAATGCATTTGTTAACCCATTCACAGTGGTTGGTAAATATGTATATTTTTACTTTTTTTAAATTCCTAAAAGAGGTGTTGGATCACAAGTTTTTGTGGTAATGATGGACTCTGCTATATTTACACCTCATATGCATCAGTTTCTTTCAAAGTATCTGAGAGGCTTTTGTGACAGTTCTCACTGCCACAACAGCAAGCACCACTGAAGCTGAGGAAAATCCAGATTATTTTAAGGATTTATTAGACAGCATTGACTGATGAGTTGATGCAGTGAATGGGTTAAAAATTGACCAGATAAAATGGTAATAACGTTTTACTTTCTAAAGGTGATGTTTTGTAAAAACTTATTTTTTTTATTTTAAATACTAACTAGTCTTAAATAGTTTGTTGTGTGTGTGTGTGTGTATATATATATATATATATATATATATTTAATAATTACTGATTACAACAAAACATTTTCAAACAAATCTAAAAATATCTAGTTATGACAATATAAAATACTGTAGTCAGTAATGTTGTAACATAAAATCTTTATTATATAAATATGCATATCTACATCAGCAGGACATAACAATAAAAAATTACAAGAAATGGTTCAATATATGTGTGAAAAACTGCATATTTCATGATTTCAAATCATTGTCATTCAGGTGCATATAAAAGCAGCTTATATTGTTAAAATTTTGTTGTGCTAAAATGTTTGTTCTAAACCCTACAAAACAGAAACAATTGCAGAAAATACAACAATTTTAAATATAACCATATTTGTAACCTGGTTGTGCCTTAAAAACATACTTAAACCATACAACACTTTGTGAAATAGAGGAGAAAACATAAATTAAGCAAAGCCCAAAAATGTCAAATAAACTGGATGGGAAAACCAGTACAGTTATTCTGCCAAGGATGTAAGTGGTCTATTCATACTGACCATAGCAAGTATGAGGATGAGAAAATAAAAAACAAATAGAGAGCACATACATTCAGAAAGAGAGAGAAAATAGAAAAATTTGTAAAATTGTACAGAATTTACTACAGTATATATCATTGTCTAGTATGACAGCACAGCAACTCTGACAATACATGAATAATGTTTTTCCCCATCAAGCCTTCTAATCCCAGGTCACTTTAAAGAAAATATAAGCAGTACCATGCTTAGATACTCAACAATATAAACATTACAAAATAAACTTCATGCTACATTGCAGGTTAAATTAGATGCAATGAGAGTACTACATCATTGACAATGACTGAAGTAGATGGACAACTGGAAGTGATGAACACCAGTGTTTAATGTTTTCTTTGGCCTAAAATTCGTGGCAGTACAATAGTGATTACTAATCAGTTCGATGAGTGTAATGCAGAGCAAGAACTAAACAATAAACATATAATGCATACTTCTGATTGCATCAACATTTTGGCTGGACAGTTTGAAAGCATTAACAAACTTGCTGGCAGAGACAGACAATGAATAAATATACAGCACAAAACAAGACACCATATTACAAGTTACCATGATCATATATATATATATACACATTCCCACATACATAAGTACAGTACATAAAAGCTGTCTTGAAGCTGTAACCTGGGGCAAAATTTACATAACATGCACCTATTGTTCAAAATCGTCACCTTTTCTTCAACAAAGAAATCTTTTCCTTACAGAAACCACTCTTTCATACCTTTTCCTTTAAGTTCAACTTTGCATAACACTTTGGGTCATGTCCTTCTGGTTAAAAATGAAGACACTGGTTAATAAATCACTACACTTTTTGTTTATTTTTTTTACTATTATCGAGAGCACTGAACATATCACCCGTTTGTGCAGTTCAGAAACATGAGGTAACAAAAAAAGTCACTTTGAAGCATGACACAAGCTCCGAGCACTGTACCTGGTGGAGTTTAACGATACACATAGGAACTCAGCTCAAGTTATTGATATATGGGATCCTTGATCATGAAATGTTAAATACTTATTCAATGTGAAACTGGTAATGATTTTAACCTCAAGTTGTACTTGGGTTCCATATACTTTTGGATTTATTGTTCAGTTCCAATCAGTTTTATACATTTCATTGTTTATTATGACATAGTGATTATAATTTTTGAAAATGCACTTAGGACTCAAAAAAATGCCAGAATATCATCATTTGTGCTATTTGAGGTTGACGTTGTAGCACTGCTGTTGACTGTTGTTGTGTTGGTTGTACTTCCTGAGGTTGTGCTAGAATTCCCACTAGTGCTTATCTCAGGAGGATCAAGATAACATAATAGCTCCATGGGGTCCACTACACTTTCTGGTAACAACTGAAAGAATAACAAAGCTATTCTGTACTGTGCTGAAAATGGAACAGTACAATGAAATATTTAAATCAGACATAGTGTAATCTAGAAATTCAATGCATTTGATTTCACCCAAACATGGATTCACAGATTACAGTAAAATGTGTTACAAATTATCCCATATATAAATTGCAAAAAATAAATTAAATATTATAACAGTGTATTGGGTAATATTATTACATAATAATTTATATAGTTTAAAAAGAACCTACAAATACAGCTTAATACTGGGGTTGGGAAAATAGATGCAATTTATCAAAATGTATTTTAAAGTTAATAAAGTTGTGTGCACTGTTTTCTTGGTTATGGTATGGAACTTTATAAGATGCTTTGGAATGTTTAGATTTGGTCTAAATGTGGTTGCAATGGATGAAGGTAGACAGATTCACAAAAAAATTTTGAATTCAAATTTTTCTTCATAGTGGAAATGAGAAATGAAATAAATCTTTCAATTCTTAACTAGCTTCTGAATAAATTTATCTAAATACATCAATACTCACATTAAGTCCTTCCTGACCTTGACCTTCACCATCAATAACAGCAGCAGGATCAAAATTGAGGTCACTGAGATCAGCAGTATGAGAAAGTGAGTTATCATTGGTCACAGATGAAGGCTGACTATTGGGTGGATTTGAATTGCTGTTGTTGTTATTGGCTTCAATGCTGTTTCCATGAGTTCCAACAGATGGAGGTGGAATGCTTGGAGGTCCTCCATTACCAGGGGTGTGAGGAGTATGAGGTGTGTGTGGTGTGTTGGGACCATGCTGCATCATGCCTTGGTTTTGTGTAGATGATGGGGTAAGGGGTGCATTCTGTTGGTAGTTGGATGACTGGTGACCTTGGCTGGTCCCGAGAGTAGAAGCAGAGGTGGCTGGATGAGACATCTGTTGGCTGCTTTGATCATGCATACCAGGAGGGCACATTTGCTATAAACAAAAGAAATGTATAAATTCAAAGTTATTATTGGTATGATTATTTCTTCTTACCAATCTATGGACATATTTAATGTGCCAACTACAATATAATGATGTATCTAATGAGTCAATTACACCATAATGATGTATCTAATGAGTCAATTACACCATAATGATGTATCTAATGAGTCAACTACAATATAATGATGTTCCTCTCAAGCCAACTACATCATAATTCGATATCTAATGAGCCAACTACATCACAAAGGCATACTTAACGAGCCCACTACATCATAATTCGATATCTAATGAGCCTACTACATCATAAAGGCATACTTAACGAGCCCACTACATCACAATTCGATATCTAATGAGCCAACTACATCATAATTCAATATCTAATGAGCCAATTACATCATAATTCGATATCTAATGAGTCAACTACATCATAATTCGATATCTAATGAGCCAACTACATCATAATTCGATATCTAATGAGCCAACTACATCATAATTCGATATCTAATGAGCCAACTACATCATAAAGGCATACTTAAGGAGCCCACTACATCACAATGACATACCTAACAAGCCCACTACAATATTATGACATACTTAAAGAACCAAGTACAATATTATGACATACTTAAAGCACCAACTACAATATAATGATGTACCTAATGAGCCATTTACAATATAATGATGTACCTAATGAGCCATCTACAATATAATGATGTACCTAATGAGCCAACTACAATATAAAGATGTACCTAATGAGCCAACTACAATATAATGACATATCTAATGAGCCGTCTACAATATAATGATGTACCTAATGAGCCAACTACAATATAATGACATATCTAATGAGCCAACTACAATATAAAGATGTACCTAATGAGCCAACTACAATATAATGACATATCTAATGAGCCATCTACAATATAATGATGTACCTAATGAGCCAACTACAATATAATGATGTACCTAATGAGCCAACTACAATATAATGACATATCTAATGAGCCAACTACAATATAATGACCTACTTTAGTAAGTAAGATTAATTTAATACTTTAAAACAAAAGCAATTTCTCATTTACTGACATATGAATCCAGAAATTATCTGCTTAACTGAAATACTAGTCTACATATTAAGTATTAAAATTCACCTCAGTTTTAAAGCAAAGCTTGTCTTTGAACTCTTAACACACATACAGTGTTAAACTTACAAAATTCTTCTGTTCTATACATTTCATAGATGGTAGATTTGATACTGTTCAAAGTTTAGGCCACTAACAAATACTCAACAATATGAAGTGAGACCATGAAAATGCTATTGTAAAAACAATAAACGAATAATCATAATAACAAGAAAAGTGGTAAAATATTTACCTGGTTTAGTGATTTTTCCATTGCAACAAGAGGATCTAAAGAAGCAACACTGTCATTAAGACGTGAAAGTGGACTTCCATAGTCTGAAGAAAATTCATAACTTCCATTCATTCCTCTGTAATTCATGCCATTTGGAAGATTATGACCATTGGTAATTGATCCATTAGCTATAGCTGAAAATAAAAAAAAGCAGGAATACTACATTAAAACTGTTGTCATCATTCAACGATTAATATTCAACACTTTCAGCCATCAAAACACTGTTGATAAAGTCTTAAATATTTCTTTTAAATTCTGAAACTGCCCTTAAAAGATGCGAAACCTAATTCAACTATTCTTAAGATATAGCCAGTATCACAGTTAAATAAAGCCCATTAAGTAATTTAATTCAACTTTAGTTACTTCAACCACATGAAGTATTTTCATTAACTATTGTTTACAAAAATTAAAAATACACTATTTTTCTATTTCACATTAAAACAGCCATATTCAACAAGATTAAAAGGGATGATTACCAATCAAGTAGTTTTATTTTATAAAAAATTATACAAAATGCCATCTTCAGAGTCGAAATTTTACTAATCTTCAAATTGTCTAAATATTTATGAATAAGTGATCAATTAAAGTACTTTTTTTAGGTTTATGGAAAAAAAACTATAAATTAAAAACTCTAAGTGTGTATGTATCAAATACTTCAAAGTTTCTCAAAGGCACGACTGAGATATAAATATTTTTAATCAAATATGTACTTTCTGCCCATCTGTTTATATAATGTAGTAAATTCTACAAGTCTGTTGTACACAAAAAACCAAACAGATGTTTTATAAAAGTATTTGTGCTCAAGATATGTCTGTGAATTGCTGATGCTACTCTGAATCAGAGTCTAACAAGTCAGAGTGCATGGTGATGTACATGTGAAAAATAAAGAAACATTTTTCCATCATAAAGTTTTCATACTACATTTGTGTAAAGTAAAATACAGTTTTTCAGAATCCCGTATATGTTTTCTGGTATTTACTCTCCTTTACCATGAATTATCACTAAATAAACAATGCCTGGTAAAATTAACAGCTGATAACTCTGACATCAAATACTCAGTACTATGTTGAATGGTACTCTGTAAAGGTTGTGGCATGTGTACTTTGGCCCCACCCATGCATATAGGGTTAAAAGATTGTTAATACTTCGGACAACTGGCCTCTAGCTATACCTTTAGAATTTGACTATTAAAAGTGCGAGTATAAACTACCTCTTCTTGTTTGTTTGTTTTAATTTGCGCGCAAACTTACACGAGGGCTATCTGCGCTAGCCGTCCCTAATTTAGC
This sequence comes from Limulus polyphemus, assembly GCF_000517525.1. NCBI lineage: Eukaryota > Metazoa > Arthropoda > Merostomata > Xiphosura > Limulidae > Limulus > Limulus polyphemus. The sequence goes on from NW_013666136.1 coordinate 402,152, forward strand.
AGTGTAAGACTAGAGGGAAGGCAGCTAGTCATCACCACCTACCACCAACTCTTGGGCTACTCTTTTACCAATGAATAGTGGGATTGACCTTCACATAATAATGCCCTCACGGCTGAACGGGTGAGCATGTTTGGTGTGACAGAGATTCGAACTCGCGACTCTCAGATTGCGAGTCGAGCACCCTAACCACCTGGCCATGCTGGGCCCACCTCTTCTTACAGAAATGTCTGAAAAAATCTGTAAAGTTCATTCTAAACAAGGTTATTTAGTCAGTAACTAAAATTTTTATGGATACAAAACATTAGCAAATAAATTAGTTATTCTGGATGGAGTTTCAAGTCCATTTTAATTATTGAAAAGATGTCATGGTAAGAAATAGCACATCTGTGAGGTATGTAAATATTAGGGGTCAAGAAATTAATGTCGCATTTTGGAACACTTTCATTTACCAGCCCCCAAAAACGTACATCACGTACAATAGTTAAACGAACCTCCTCAATGTCACGTTAGTGTAGCCTATAATGTGTAAAGTTTAGTATGCTCTAATCCCTCACAATGATGGCACACAATGAGACACACACATTTGGCATGTAATGCTGTTAGAATACAAGAAGGGAAACAACGCCTCTGTAGCCACAAAGAATATCAAAGAAGTTTATGGAAATGTTTGAACATTTATAAGTGTTAACAATGGTTCAGCAAATTTCGTTCAGGTGACTTTAGCCTTAAAAACTGTGATGGCAGGGGCCAACATGTTGGAATATTGATGCTCTGAAAACACTTATTGAGTCTAACCCAAGGCAACACACTCATGAATTGGCCCTGAAATTGCATGTCTCTCATGAAACAATAAGTAAACATCTAAGGAATATGGGAAAACTCCATAAAGAACTCTCCAATGATCATCGTTTTAAATGTGTAAACGTTGCTTCATCTCTTCTGGCGCGTAATGGATAGAATTGTCACCGGTGATGAAAAATGGATTCTCTATTTGAATATTAAATGCCAAAAACAATGGCTCAGTCATAGACAAAAATCACTTTCGACCCCAAATCCTGGACTTCATCCGCAGAAAATGATGCTTTGCATTTGGTGGGACATCAAAAGAGTAATTCATTTCGAACTCCTCATCCACAGCCAACTGTCAATGCAGAGATCTATAGTCAGCAACTGGAATGTTTAAATCAAGCCTTTCATCAGAAATGCCCTTCATTTGTCAATCGGAAAGGTGTTCTTCTTCTCCATGAAAATGCATGTCTACATGTGGCACGTTTGACG
>NW_013666136.1:403892-407299 GCF_000517525.1 Limulus polyphemus
ACTATTTTATTTAATAAATGTTTTGTTTTGATATATAAGTTGTTTGGGTTTTTTCATATTAAAACAAAAAGTAATTTCTTGATGACCTAATATTTCTTCTAAAGACATATTTTTCAACTAATAGAATCATCAAGTGACTGTTCTAAAAATATCAACTTACACTGCATATCTGGAGGAGGCATGGCAGAATAAGGTGATAATGCTTGTCCCACTTCCCATGTACTTGTTGTTGGCATTGTCATGCTACCAGGAGACATTGCTTTAAATTTCTTTTGAGCAGCACAGGGATCTGAGAAAGAGAAAAAAATCTGCTTAGCATGAAAAAAACAAAGTTCAAGTTGTCATTGATATAAACCATTCCATCAAAGGTTGAACAATGTATCTACTATATGAGCAATTTTAAGCATGTGAAAACTTCAAAAAACAAGATAATGGAACAAGCTAGATGTGTTTCAAACTTTTAAAGTTTTATCATTTTAATGAATAGTTTGTATCACTCCCATCAAAACAGTGTGTGCTTCAGTTCTCTCTGTGTCTGTCAGACTAATTACTGGCAGAAGTTTACAATCTTAAATTTTTACCTCAAAGTAGGAAACTTTCACAGTCAAAAGATATTTAAATATCTTGCCTGAATTAAAAAAGTTTTCATTTAACATATTTTCAAGAATAGTTTACTTTACTACAAAATGAACATTCGACTAAAATAATAAAATAATATTCTATATTTTCCCTACTTAATATTGATGCAAATGAAAATTTATCATCTTTCACAATATTACAGAACAATAAGGAATATGTTTAGTTTGAAACTATAACTAATTATACAGTTTCTAACATTAAGTAACTTGTTTATTTTTAGAATTTTTGCACACAGCTAAACAAAAAGCTAATTGTACATAATGAACTCGAATTCTGAACTGATAAACTAGCTAGTCAACAGCACCTACTGCCAACCCTTGGGCTACTCTCTGACTGAATAATGGGATTCAAAGTGAGTGTGCATTTTTTGTGGCAATGATGTACAAACCACAAACCTTCAAATTCATTATATTGGCACATCTGGTCCCAAATATGTTTTTAATACTATCAATAATAAACTTTGATTTTGAACTTATTCTAAAGTATCAAAAATAACAAATAAAATTGGGTTTCTACATTTTCTTCTGAAGAGCTTGTAGTAAGCTATCTCTTCTTTAGGATGAATACATTTTCAAAGATAAAAACATATACATGGATTCAGTAGTTTTACAAGTTTTAGATCTCACGTAATTTTTTATATAGATGAGTAACGTTTTAAACTTTAAAAACTTGTTTAAAACTAAAAGCTCTTTCTAAGTGAAAAACTTAAATAAAACTAAATAATAATTCAATTTCAAATCTTATAACCACAGTTATTATACACAAAGTTTCATACTTTAAAACTTGAAACTCTTTTTAAAAAAAAAACATACCTTGGTCATGCTCTTGTTTTGGCGAGATGGGTTTCCAACTAGCAGTGGCCTCCATTGTTACCTCTTCTACCTCAGAATTACTAAGATTTGTTAAGATGGCCCATATATACTGATCTACCTCTAGCCCTTCAAGATATGCAGTTTTACTAAAAATTGAAAAGGAATGAATGAAATATTAGTACAAAGGCTGTTTACAATTATAAAAAAAAGGAGTTATTATTACAGTGACAAAAAGCCTACAAGTTTTCCACATTTAATATTTTTTTCTGCAAAAAATGAACTAATTATATATCATTTTCATAAGATGAGTCTACATTGTTAGCAATTCAATTCTCAAGATGCGTTTTTGATGAAACAGTTTCATATTTTTAAATTATACATATATTATCTTACTTGCAGACTGGACATCTCCAAGCTCCTCTTTCACAATTCATTTGGAGGTAAGATTCGAGGTCAAAACACTATACGAGAAATATAGATTATTATAAAAACTGTAAAAATAGGAAAAGCATGTAACTTCAATCCCTGGAAAATTAGTAATAGTAATATATATAAATAGCATGTTATCTGAAAGATTGGTAGAACCTGAATACCATATTACAAAACACTATTTAAGTAAAATTTATACATCATAAACGTTTTCAAAATCAAAATAACACATTAAAAATACTGTTTTAGTAAAATATGTAATTATTATTGTAATTGTAATTATTATTCACCATTTTATAAACATGTTTCGGATGAATTTCTGTACTGCAATATCTCAAATGGTATTTTCTCTAGTTTTAACAATGTATACATATATTAAAGTCTGAAAATAATTATACAAACACAAACATAAAATGATAAAGTACTGTACTTTCATTTTAATTTACTCAAATCTCAAAATTTTTCAGAAAACAAAAATATTACATATTGCATTTTTCGGTCTATAAGACGCACTTTTTTACCTCAAAATTTGATGTCCAAATCTGCTAGCGTCCTATACACCGAAGGTATGAATAATATATATGTATATATATATACGATATACACAAGCCATGTGTAAATATATTTAAATAGGCATGCATAGTTTAGTTCAATTAAATGTGTTATTTATAACAATAGTAGTTTTTTTTTCTTTTAGAAACATAACTATTTATAATGCTCACTAAATAATAAAAAAATAAATTACAGTGAAAGCAATGAAGATTTTAGGTTTTGAACCAAACTAAATAACAGTAAACCTTTTTTTGATTTATGGTATTTTCTTATTTTTATGTTTTGAGCTCTTTTGTGTTTAGAACAATATATACTAATTTTTAAAGTATCAAATTGAATTTTTGTTCAATAAACATCTTTCAAATGCGACTGTAGCTTTTTTTTCCCCAAAACTTTGTCTTCAAAATAAGGGTGCGTCTTATACACTGGTGCAACTTATATTCCGAAAAATACGGTAACTGTTATCAAGTTTTAAGCAATTTTAAATTTTGATACGAGTAGGTAATCAATATATTCAACTGGTAAGTTACAAACCCTTTTGTCAGACTAAATAAAATAAAATAGCTTAAGATATGCTATTACTGAAATTAAATCTAATGGATTTTTTCTTTTTTTTCAAGAATCAGCTCTTTATAATTAAAATTATTATTTAAGCCATACATAATTAGTAATGTAGCTGATTAGCATGTTTTAGGTTGCAGTAAAAATAATTTGTATCTCATAACATTTGAGCAGCTAATATCAAGGAAATAAGTTACAGTTTTCTGGTGTATAGGTTTTGAATTTATGTTTCTAAGCACTAGATTTATGAGTATTAATTATTCTTTTTCAGATATTATTTTCTTAACTTCAAGATAGCTTTGATACATGGAAACATCTGTTAACTGAGTTCTTGCACAGATCATAAATGGAAACATCGGCTCATGTAAATACGTAGATCTTGTAAGTCGAGTTGTTCAAAACTTGAGAATAGCA
>NW_013666136.1:408156-416582 GCF_000517525.1 Limulus polyphemus
CAGTAAACAATCAAACTATTTGATGTGACACCATATCAAAGTTTCAGCCCAGGCCTGTACAAAAACTAAAGGAAAAATTTGAAAATCAAGAAATGGATAATATATTCTGAAAAGGTGATAGGTTCTTAGTAAAAATAAATGTTCATAATAGGGATTGACCAGGAATTGGACAAAACACTAATAGAATACTTGAGCAATAAATACTTTAAACAGTAGAGTTTCAGTTCAAGCAACATTTTAAAATCTTTATTAGTAAATGCTAAGGCAGTACAATATATAAAAATGACAAAGCATGCATGTTAGATTTACAGAAAAAGAAAATCCACCCAAAAACACACAGCCTATTTGTAAATCTCATTTTAAAAAGGTTTTTCGTTGTACAAAACTTGAAGATAGCTTTGATACATGGAAACATCTGTTAACTGAGTTCTTGCACAGATCATAAATGGAAACATCGGCACATGTAGATACGTAGATCTTGAAAGTCAAGTTGTTCCAATCTTGAAAATAGCATTGATAACTGGACCAATTGTTGGTTGAGATGTTGCAAAAGGAAATATCTGCTGAAGCTTTTTGCCAGATACTAATCATAGCAGAACATCTGGAAAATGATCTCTAGAAAATAGTACAGCTTATAAAATGAGTCAGATCAACGTAGGCCTGTGAGGCAATCACTGATTGGCATGTCCTTTAGACAATCATGAAATGTCACAGACCTACTGAAAGATGTGTAGATTGTTTATGAATTATTTTTGGTGGCAAAGGACAGGTTTATGTGTTTTAATAAAGGTAGCTTTCTTAACTTCATTAATTATCTTACCATTGCTGGGTGATCTTATGCACCACCAAAAGAAAGAAAAAAGTAATCTTGATATCATCTGTGCTCTCTCAGAGTATGATACATAGCTAGACACTAATAATGTTTTTTTATTATATAACTGTAAAATGTTCATGAACTAAGGAAAATTTGAGGTGATCAAGTCAAAAAGAAATAATCAGCTTTTAGCACATTAAGTGCTGTTAGTGTCATTCTAACCTGTATATGCTTACAGTCTTGCCCTCTTGCAGGTAATGTTACCCTTTTAAAGGTAATTGGACACTTGAGTGATACTTTGATAGCTGTCTGTTCTACAACATCTTCACCATTCATTGTACTATTTGTTGCTGCTACACTGTTAAAGTTTCGTTTAATTTTAGATATACAATGCTCTGCTGGAAGAAGCCTGTTCCGTAGGAGTCCTTGAAGTACTGAGCGCACTGTCGGTCGGTGTACAAGATGTAGCAGAAATAAGTGGGACTGCAGAGAGTAAAAGAAAACAAACATATCAGTAATTTATTAACCACAAACGTCTTCATGTATGGTATATTCAAACATCACAGACAAATACATAAATAAATATATTTTCTTTAATGGTGCTTTGTACAATTCATGCATTTTACTGAATTAACTAAATAATGGTGAAGCAAATGAAGTACAAACTGGTTAAGCTAAGAATTAATTGTAATGGCCATAAAACTGACTTTTTACTTTGTTGTTAAAAAATACCATTGCCTAATCTAAGTTGTCCTGTTTGCTTCTGCATTCTAATTTTTTTCAGTACCTTCAATTTTTTTAATGCAAGAGTATGTCTTTAAAGTATCTACTTTTTAGTAAAGTTGTACAAAATATGGATAAACAAATTAAGTGTTGTATTCATCACCACTCTATCCAACAATGTAACAATAAGTGATTTTACAACAAGAAATACACTTTCCATGCTAAGAAAATTGTCCATTTATATCAAAGGCTGAACAATTACTCACACAACAACAAGCTGTGACAGTAATTTGTATTGTGTTGCGACCTGGCTGGCACACATCTTTCAGGTACAGAGGTTTGTGAGATGTCTTATTCTCTCCTCTGTCTATAGGTACTGGAGTGGCATTCACAGACACTTGCACTGATGCTGGCCAGTTAGTGTTCATCTGTCGGTCTTCGTGATGAAAGCACTTCAACTGTAGCTCCAGGTCAGACCTCCACATCAGTGTTTGGTAGACAGATGGCTTCAGTTGGAAGAAGTGATTACTAACAGCTAAGTTGTGTTCTAATCTGAAAGGAGGCAAGATAATCCCATCCCTGACAGGAAATGTCAGCCTCAGCTCATCGTCTTCTGCAATACCATATTATAAGTACTATTATTAAACTGATAAACTACATTAAAAGAAAACTTTATTCTCTATGAAAAAAATGAAGTTAGAAATATTAAATTTTAGCTATGACCAAATGAAAATTTTCAAACTTTCAACAGCTCTATGCATTGGTTTTTGTGATTCATAGAACCAGTACTATTAAATAAATGTAAATTATAACAATAATATTAAAAAGTATGCTTTATGATTTTCTGCAAACCTACAAAAATGAACAAATATTAATAAAAACAATTCACAAAACTATGCACTGTAAATACATACAATATTATTTGAGCCCTCAGGCATAAATAAAATGAATTTCTTAAACATATACCAATTTAATTTTTCCTTCCCTTAGGCATCTTTTCGTTCTTGTAGAATTACAAAAATAATAGAGGTATACTAACTTGTTGGAGGTATTTGTGGTTTGATGTCTTGATATGATGGTTTTATGTCACCTGAATTTGGCGATATATAGGGAGGTATGCTATTAGAAGCTGGTGTTAATGGTGGAGTTGGGTTTCCAGGAATTGGTGAATGTTGGTAGTTGATGTTTCTCTGAATTTTCATTAGCAGGAAAAGAAAGAAAAGTTAAACCTAAAAAATAATAAGCTTAAAAATTTTATCTACAAGTCTTTTCTTAATATAGTATTAACTTCTAAAATTCTGCTGTTTGCACATTAGAACACCATTTTGGCAAGATCATCTTAACTAGTATATTAGAAAAATGTCTATAACAAAAGTTTTAAATGGCTGGATGTTGAGCTTTAATTCTACCATGTACTTTAAATTGACTGTAAATCCTATGATAATGCTGTGCTAATTCAATTTGTTTTGGAAATGTTAATATCTTCTAACTTAATAACTTTTAACAAAATGGTTTAAATAGTCTTCAAAACACCACTTTTAAACTTATAACCATTGACAAAAATACATATAATCTTGCATTACTCAATGTGATAACTTTTACCTTACAGTAAACCTCATCTTTAGGTGACTCACTCACCTGAAAGCTCTGTGGTCCCACGTAATGATTTCCATATGGTGTCTGTTGAGGGACTCCATTCATATGGTTCTGTGTATAATAATGTTCCTGTTGGGGTGTATATGCTGGTGCCTGAGGTCTCATGGATTGTCGCATCTGTTGTTGAGGAGGATAGCCACTTGAAGGGAGGTGCTGCTGTTGTATAGAGGGTGGAAACTGAGGGGGCAGTTTTGGATACTGTATTCCCTGACCCCCAGAAAACTGAAAAAATTGAAGAGTGTTTTATTAGTAAAACAAAATGATAAAACAATAATTACATAATATTATGTAGTGTCTACTTACCAGTTTCTACATGTAATATTTGAGTTTTGAGGAAACATGAAGCAGAACTGATGAACTGCACTGAAAAAAAGCGTAGCTTGAGATAACCTAATACTTATGATAAATATGTTGATATATCCTTCTTGCTAACACTAGTTCTAATTATGATCATAAAAAAACATAAATATATAGTTAGTAATAGTTTTTCTTTTAACCCACAATTTTTAAATGAACATTCTGGCTTGCTTACTTGAGCTGTGTTGTATGGCTGTTGAGAGACAGGCCCATACTGCTGTATACTTGGGCCATACTGATGAGCCATAACAGTACCATACTGTGCTTGTCGTTTCTGAACCATGTATTGAGATGGATTAGGGTATGGGGCTGACCGAGCACGGGTCTGGGGTCCCATTGCAGGAGATGGCAATGGATACATGGGTTGTCCAGATCCTCCTATATTTTGCACTCCTTGCATTCCACTTTTGTTCACTCCAATTGACCCATTCATAGCTATCTGGGGATTCATGGTATTAGCTGTGCTCATTGCAGAAGAATTAATGGGAATCATGGATCCAGGCATTGATGACATTGGCCCTCCCACAGTATTGTTCATGTGGTTGCTCATGTGATTCCCCACTGGTGGGCCTGAGGACATCTGCTGTGGGCCTGGTGGACCATATCCTTGCTGAAACTGTTGACTTGGCATGTTTTGCATCTGTGGGTAAAAGTAAAACTTTGAGAGACATTGCCTTTCAAATACGTGTAAAAAATGAAAAAACCTTACTTTTTGTAATAACTCTGCTAAAATATTTTGTTTTGCAGAAGGAACTTGAACATGGACTTTAGATATGTTGTTCTAACATTAATAATTAGTTTTAACAGATAACTTTTGACCGTACTATTAAATTTCATCTGTTGTCTAATTATCACTGAGAAGTCTTGCTAAAACTATGGTCCAATGGCTTTAAGACAAAAAGCTGACCAACCACATCATAAACTGAATCTTTCAAAAGAAAGATAGGCATGTTTATACATGAACCTTTGCCTATCCTAATAGACTTCTTTTTCAATTTTAAAGTAAACTGATGCATGCTGGAATTTTTATACATTGTGACAACCATTTTTTCAGTAAATTTTGCTTGATAAAGGAACATGATCATGTAACGGCAGATAATGAATTAGTTCAGTAAGACACAAAAGTTGGTTGTGAATTTTTTCTTTTATATTTTTATGAAATTTCCTAAACAAGACCTCCAAATTGCATTTAAGTACAAAGATATCTTACTATTCACACAATTTAACAGATAAAGAACATTCATCTTTAATTTTGTAAGATCAAGCCTTATGACTTAGAAACATATGCTAAACATAAATATTATAAAGTAAAAGCAATACTTTATATGATATATAAATTATGCATTGTAATACATGACCAGATTCTTTGGATTAATGCAAAATGAAAAGTTATTAGACATGTGTAACATAATTTATGAGATTACAAATATTTTCAGAATCTGTAAAATGTAATAAAAGTCCCTAATTATTATAACGGTCTAATTTAGGCTTCATCTAAATGATTTCACACATGAAAATAATGTCCAAACAAAATATGTCTGTTCTATGTAATTATAAATGGACAGATAAAAAAGTGCACACCACTAATGTGGATGGTTAAAGATTTAAAACCTACCTCCATGCTAAACCTTTTCAATCATTTGCCATTGTTTTAAGTAGTTTGCATATTTCCAAGGTGTGTGGATACTTTTGGCTTCAAAAAACATTTTACGATTTGTCAACTATCCATTACTCAGCCAGTTAAAAAAGAACCTCACATATCGAGTATTTTGCCTCCAACCCCAGCTTCCTATCCCACCTTCTTCAACATTTTTCTCTGGATTTGAGCTAATTGAGTGGATGACCAATTTGACAATAGAAACAGCAGAAATCCACCAAATGGCAACCAATTCTCATCCCTAAACTATAGCTCATTATACAGTAAAGGGGCATTCTACATAATGGATACCTTTGTATTTGCCATTAATAATCTGTGTTTTAATAAGTTCATGAAGTTATTATGACTAAGTTATACTACCTATGAGATATATAATAAAACAAATGGCAAGACTATCAGAATCATATCAATGTTTAAATGTGACAAAATGTACCTGATTATGATACTGATTACCCATGTCTGTCTCATGTTGGTGCTGATCCTGAAAGGCTACCACACTGGCTGTAGCTGTTGCTGTTGCTGTGGCAGCAGCTGCAGCTCTTGCTACAAGAGTGGCAGCATTCAGAGCAGCTGAGGATCCTTGATAGTCTCCACCAGCAGCTGGTCCACCATTTGTCATACTTGGCCCAATGGCTGTGCCCATAGGTGTTGGAGTATGTCTGTACCTGAATTAAAACACACAGTAAAATAACAGCATAATGTTTGCTTGCACAGAATATCCTTGAAATTATGAAAACAACTGTACTTCCCATATGCTAAAAAGAATTATCAATGATATTTTAAAGCTTGTCTATTCATAGATTTTTCTTTGTTTCTCAAAAACTTTTAATAGATTATCAGTAGAAAATAAAGATCTGGTATAAAATGAGCATGAATATTATGTACAAATAAATAACTACATAGACATGTTTATTTACAGAATAATATTATGTATTGCTAACTCACCCATTATATGTTGGTGTTGGTTGTCTAGAAGGCATGCCCTGAGGGGGATAAGGTTTAGGAGTCATTACTCCAGGATAACCATGTTGACCTTGTGAATATGGACCTTGAGATGCCGATGTGTTTGTGCCATTGTAGGAGTTATGGGCTAAAGGACCACTTTGTGTGTTGGGAGACATTCCCCAAACAGTTGTGACAACAGATAGTTGCTGGGAACCATGGCCATTGGGAGGTGTTTGCTGCCACCTTAAAGCAGTCATGGTTGATTCACTAAAATATAAGAGACTACTCTATTAGAAAATTTCCAGAGCCTCATACAGTCTTTTTTTTATTTGAGCAGTATTTACTAAAATAAATAATGGAGAGGGATTTAGTTAATGTAATTTATTGTTCTGGAATCATGCTTCAAGAAAGTCTTAACTACAGATGTTTCAGATGCAGATTTTTTTTGTGTATTCTTGACAATAATTCAAAGAGAAAGGTTATTATAATTTTTTTATTTATTTTGTTTGTGAGTGAAAGAAGGAATGAGTATCTGAATCTCCTCTTTCTTAGAGCATGTATTATTAAAATATCTAAGTTTAGGTAGTAAAACATATTTGGTAAAGTGTTCAGTCTTGAACAAATGTTTTTCTTTTATGCTTATTCTTAAATCTTTGATAGTGATACTTGAAAAAAAAAAGCAGTAAAATCATTAGAAAAGTTACAATTTTTATAAACAAGAAATATTTACTTTTGTCACTAGGTATTTCTGAGCATTAACTAATTTTTCATAATAATTTTCTGAAAGTTCCAAATAATAACTACGGAGGAACTGTATGCATTGAACTGCATAGGTTAATTATATTGAGTAAATAGCAAACCTTGTCTATAAAAGCTATTTCAATATTACAATTATTATACAATTTATTAATCAAAATTGTATCTCACAATACAATCCCATCAACCAAGAAACCAAAACTTAGGGTTGGTAGTACAATCCTTTCAGTCAAGGTGTCAAAGTTCTTGAATGATAGCTTTTTATCAGCCAATGTATGTATATTAAAACTCATTATGCAGTATAATCAGCCAATGGATTCCAAGTTTGGAAACTCTGCTGTGTTAGAATTGTTTTCAGTATGTGTGCTACTATTAGCTAATAATATGCTATACTAAAAAAATAATAATAAAAGTTTATATGGTTAAAAAAAGATAGTTATATAAGAAGTTAACCCTCACATTTTTTCATGCTTTCGTTTTAATGGTGAATAAAACATATGAAAGTATTTTACTCCAGTTATAGTTCACATTGGTTAATTCATAATGAATATTACACATGCACCGGAGCAGGTCCGGCAGACCGGGCAGCAGCCGGACCAACATTTTGTCACAGTAACTATAGGGTTTTTTAAACTTTAACTCGCACTTCAAAAATTGTTTCTAGGTAAACATATAGACTTATAGTAGTATGTATGATTCAGCATAACAATGCATAATATATTACATATGTAATCTGCAAGTGTACATATGTTTGTGCTTGTTTATAACTATGGTGAGTATAAGTGCCAGTGAACACCTATTTTTGTGAATCATAAAGAATTGCTTGCAAATGATTAATATTTTCAATAAATTATATTAGCACATAATTCAATCTCAGATTACCTATTTTTCAAATTTTTCCTGGGGAGACATGTCCCCCCCTAGCATTGGCATGCCTTACTATTCTGAGTTGTGTGACCAATGCAAAATTGTTTCCTCCACTTCTGTAATAGGATTTAAATGTCAAACCCATAGAATTCATATCTTCCAATAGAACACATACCGCAAATTAAACACGAACAAGTTTATGCCAAAAAATATCACAGTTTATACCAGCATACAATGATGAACCACTGATTTAAATGTTAGTGGTGAAAGACAATAAGTAAGGTCAGGTAAGGCACACTGGTAAGAATTTTAATGCCAGTACACCGTACAGGCAAATCAATTTGTCAAGGTCATTTTATGTTTCAGCTTAACATAACAGTGTTTCGAAATGAAATATAAATGGATTCATTTTTTTCTCTACCAAATGTAGCATCTGTTATTAAAATCTCAATTTGGTCAGCGTAACTTAGCAATGTTGATTTGTATAAAGTGTGTGTAGATGGGGGTGGGGGAAGAAAACCCACTATATTGTACCGGTAAAAAAGTTACTTTCACCACTGAAAACACTATTAGCAGCTGTTACACAGTGGAGACTAACAAGACATCTGATGTAAACTACGAAATAGATGAACCATAACAACGGCCCGGCAT
>NW_013666136.1:417020-422777 GCF_000517525.1 Limulus polyphemus
AATACAAACACAAAATAAATATAAAATTCCCACCCCTACTGCCTGACCCATGAAGAATAGTAACCCAATTCGATGTTGGGTTGAGTAAGAAGTTCATTACATTCATGTTTGTGTGATCATGTTTTATGCATATTTGTTTGTTTCGGATATTCGCGCAAAGCCATACAACGGTTATTTGCCCTAACAGTTCCTAATGTTGAAGTAATAGATAGAGGGAGGAAGCTATTCGACGGCATATACCACCAACTATTGGGCTATTCTATTCAAATATAGAGTTTACAACGGTTATTTACCCTAAAAGTTCCTAATATTGAAGTAATAGATAGAGGGAGGAAGCTATTCAAGGGTATACACCACCAACTATTGGGCTATTCTATTCAAATATAGGGTTTACAACGGTTATTTACCCTAACAGTTCCTAATATTGAAGTAATAGATAGAGGGAGGAAGCTATTCAAGGAGATACACCACCAACTATTGGGCTATTCTATTCAAATATAGGGTTTACAACGGTTATTTACCCTAACAGTTCCTAATATTGAAGTAATAGATAGAGGGGGGAAGCTATTCAAGGGTATACACCACCAACTATTGGGCTATTCTATTCAAATATAGGGTTTTGGCTGTCACTCTTGTAACAGACTTATAGCCACAAAGTATAGAATGCGATTTTGCACCAATGAAGCTCGAGCCATGGACCCTCGGAGATCAACAGTCCAGCACGTTAACCATTAGGCCATACCCGACCACGATAACTAGAAACTACTTCAAAGTAGATAAAAAAAGTGTTAAGTAAAAATGCTTATAGATTAGTATTGATATTTTTTACAAATTAAAAGTCAGAATAATAGTTATGAAAGCATAAAATCTTATATCCGATGAACAAAATACTAACAGATGCAATTTTTGGTAAATTATTAAACGTGAGCAAGTTTCAAATTTTAGTAAATTCATTTGGTCTCGAAGGTTGAGCACGTGGTTTACTATCTCATTTTAGTGTTTATAGTATAAAAAAAATCAGTGAGGTCTAAAACGTCATGTAAAATCAAGTTTATGGGTTAAAAAAGTCTTTTCAATCACTTCTAAAGAAAAAATAATTGTTTCATAATTTATGAAAATAAACCTTATGAAGCGCGAGATATTTATTTTATGCCTAAATTTCTATGACCAACTATGTATTACCTAAAGTATTCGGGAAGGCAGTGTTTCGCAGTGAGGTTATATTTTAATAGGATAATGACCCCCCCCCCCGCATTAACTAAAGCCTTGATTTTACAATAACATTTAGTGTTAACCTTTGGTACACACCTAGTGAAATAGATCGCAACTTCTTCTGTAAAGTAGTTTTAAATGAAAGATATTTCAGAGATTCGTAGCGTTAGATAGGCAGCATTCCAAAATGTTAAATGTAATTCAATTAGAGTTAAGTCAGGGCTTTGGGTTAGTCAGAGCAGTTCTAGGTGTTATTAACCTCAAATTACTGCTGGGCATTACATGTGGTATGTCAAGTATATTATCATACCAAAAAAGGTATAGTCCCTTCCTATAGAATGCGGTCAATGAAGTATTGTACAGAATCTCACCATACGATAAATCGTTAATCGTTAAACAAGCCTAAACCAGCTAAAACAAACACATCATAATTTTACTTTCACTACTTTTCATAAACGGGATTATACAGTCACATCCAAAATGTTCTTATAAGTCCGAAGCCAGTGTATTAGAAGAAAACCAATAACGAGATTCACTGCTTCATTTTTAATTTTTATCAACCTTAATTTTCACGCCCAAAGCACCATGAGAACCGACGCTTTACACCCAAAGGTGTGATGAGCTCATGGGCTGCAGTCTGTTTCATTAAATTCCGCAGCATAGATCTCCCGGTGAACAGTATCCTTGCTAACCTAAAGTCTTCAGCTCTAGTTAGTCCTCGGTGACGGATTAAATGTTAGATGTGTGGTTTCATTTCAGAACATACTGGAACGAAATTTCATACTATCACACTCAGTCGTCTTACAGTTCTTCGGCACAATATCAGCTGAAGATATAAATATGAGTAAGCTAGGATATCTCAAACACTTGTAACATCAATGCTCCAACGAATAACCAGTCCTTTTTGAAAGTACGTAAACTGCCTTCTTCCTAGCATCTTGAGTCCAGAAGGCTGTGTTTCACACCTTTATAAATCCAACAATGTAATACACCAAATGTAGTACATTTGCTGTTGTATTAAAGTTTTTCTTCATTACCCATTCAAGCCGTCTCCAGCCATTATTAATGTAATACACCATTGAATTGATATACAAATTGAATGAGGATGGCCCATTATATCCTAGGGATATGATAACTTAATACTTCGGGTAATTGAATGTATTAGAATTTGAAACAACTATTTGACAGTGAAAGTTCCTTTTCCTTTCTAAAGACAAACTACAACAATTAAAGGTGATTAAAATAAACTAAAAAAAGATTGTTTTACAGTCAACTACATAATAGCTATCTTTCGAAAAAGGTATCTTCTTCTGACATCTAGTTGGTTGGTTGTAATTAAGCACAAAGCTACACAATGGGCTATCTGTACTCTACCCACCACGGGTATCGAAACCCGGTTTCTAGCGTTGTAAGTCCGCAGACATACCGCTGTGCCACTGGGGGCTCTGACATCTAGCAGTCGACATCACGACTTCATAATCTTCAAAGAAAGTGTGGAAAGATATTGATAAACTTTTAAAAACTGTTTACGTTTGGATCGCTCAGCACAGCTCAATAAAGTGTTACGATAAATGTCACAAAAATCTTTGTTTAAATCATTCAATATAAATAAGATGGTACCAGATAATAACAGTTTTATTTGCCTTGCAAGATGAGGATAAACAAAAACTAACTGGTTCTGAGAGTACCGAACACCGTTAGTGAATTAGACTGCCAGAGATAAATAGAACATTGAATGTCAATATTACAGAAACATTGTGTCGTGCTCTGCTACCCCTTACACTGTGCACACTTCCTCCTTTTGAGAGTACCAAACACCGTTAGTGAATTAGACTGCCAGAGATAAATAGAACATTGAATGTCAATATTACAGAAACATTGTGTCGTGCTCTGCTACCCCTAGAAACATTGTGCCGTGCTCTGCTACCCCTTACACTGTGCACACTTCCTCCTTTTGAACTTACTGTAAAGGGTATCGATCAACGAGGTGTATGTGTACGCTGCTAAAACACACACAAAGAATATTTCCCACAGCTGTTAACAAAAGGACAAATCTTATTGAAGAATAATAAAAACGTGAACTAAACCTACATGATCCATGATAGCATAATTCGTTTTAATGGAATGGTTAGGCTTGCTAAGAAAAAAACTTACATTTCTATGTAAATTATCCGGTAGACATGTGAACTTTATTTCCTTAATCACGTTCAGACCTTGGTACGCAAGCAAGTTTCAAAAAAAAAGCTTTTTGTACATTTGTTTATTCAAAACAACAGTACATTTTGTATGGGCAATAGCAACGTCAGTCCAAAAATCTGTGCGTTCTAAAGAACTTATGTTCTACCCAATATACAAACACTACATTTCACAATGTGAAGAAGTTAGTGTTCATGACCAACTCTACTTAACTTCTAAACTCTTTTTCACAGAACGTAGTTAAAAGACATAAACTTCCTTTTCAGGTTTTTTACTATTTCAGTGCAACCTGGAGCACCTAATTTATCATTAACCAACTGTGAGACTGGTTAGTGTATTGTTACCACGAATTTCTCTGCGCGAAAAGGTTAGTGGGTGGGAAATGGCACGATATACAGAGAGCGAAAAAAAAAAAAGGGTCACCCTGCGATTTCCAAAGTTTGAGAAGTGATGGCTATCGGCGGCCAATGGTCACGGCTTTTTCCTGGAGGTGAATACAAGTCAGTGAACTCACGATCTATTAATATGTAGGAGGTTTGAAAGGGTGAGTAACCTACAGTTCATGACGAGATTTAGTCTTTAATAACAACTCACACATTCATACGCATTTTCCTTAAAAAGATAATTGTATTTAAATAGACCATGATAATATTATCATAATTATTTATTGCAGTAATTGGGGTGGGGGCAATGTTCATGCCTACAGGCCGTTTTTTTTATACTACATGCGATATAAGCAACAAATTGCGTGTACATCCGTGTGATCATCTGATAGATATTTACATACAAAATAATATCAAGCGTCTTTTTCTGCCCATGTCGAGTTTTATACGAGCTGCATATATTCTGAAGTTGAAAACTTGACGTTTCGCATGTTCCTTTTAATAATGACTTTATAAAAACTAGATGGCGCAAGTCAAAATGCCAGGCAGACCAAGTTCGTCCAAACTGAACCACGAGAAACCATACACTGCTTTCAACTTTCATTAAACTGTACAATGTTTTACTATCGCCTTCGCCCCCCCCCAGTGGCACAGCGGTATGTCTGCGAACTTACAACGCTAGAAACCGGGTTTCGATACCCGTGGTGGCCAGAGCACAGATAGCCCTTGTGTAGCTTTGTGCATAATTAAAAACAAACAAACTATCGCCTTCTTATGTGTTCTTTATCGAAAGGAAACTCGTATAAATCTATAGTGGCATTACTGCTGTGTAACTCAAGACTAAGATGTCTTCATTTTTTGTCGCTTGTAGTGGCATTACTGTTGTGTAATTGAGCTAAATTCCATCAAAGGCACACTGAAAACCATAGTTTTAATCAGACTTAGGAAAGTATAGACATGGTAGAATGTGTTTCAAAAACTATCATTCTTAATCAGTATGTGAAGAATATCAGTAGATTAACGTACTGCAAGTTTAATCGGTTCTCCAGAGAACAGATAGTCCATTGTGTAGCTTTGCGCTTAATAACAAACAAACATTTGTCATTGTGTCGCATTTCTACAATAGTAGCTTAATCTTTCATATAAATTAACTAACATCAGAAGATCTGAGTTATTAACCTTGACAATAATTATTTTTATCACTTTAATGTAACGTCAATTGGAATTTTGGAAGTTGTGATAAAGGTTTAAGTAAAATAACTTGTATAAAATATGACGAAAGGGCTTGAGACGAGTACATCTTATAAAGAATGATGACGTAATCAAACGGGGTTGAAAATTCCTTAAAAACTATGACGTAAGACCGACAGTTAGAAACTCTGGAACCTGCGGGTTTACACGTATTATCAACAGAAGTACATTAGTAGTTTTCGACTGATAACAATAAACCTGCAAGGAATAATAAAGCATGTCATCCCTAACATTTTTGTTACACAAAGTCAAAACACTGTTATAAAACCAAAACAGCAAAGATCAACGTAGAATAAATCTAATCAAAAACACCTTAGGTGTGAAAAAAGGTGCAGCCAAAAAAAAAAAAATAAATAAAAGATTGAGCGTGCAACTTGAAGGAATGAAATCAAAATTGGCGGCCAAACTGATAGCTACACTTATAGCATTCATTCATTTATCAGTTAGCGAGATCACATTTTTTGTTCAACTTGGGGTATGATGGTGAGTAAAACAAAATATGAATATTTGCTGTAAAATTCTTATCAATGCTATAATTATAGCTACCAGTTTGGCCGCTAATTTTGATTCCATTTCTTTAAGTCGCACGCTCAACCCTTTTTTTTTTTTTGGCCGCACCTTTTTCACATCTAAGATGTTTTTGTTGATTTTTTGTCAATACACCCCATCCAATCACAGCAAGTAAGAAAGTGGCACTCGATAGTAACCAACATTG
>NW_013666136.1:423700-436335 GCF_000517525.1 Limulus polyphemus
ACATATACTTTACAGAACCAACCAGATTCTTTAAAATATGTGGTTGTAGTTTTTCCTCTCTAAAACAGTGTTGATAACTTCCTTTATAGTAACGCCATGGAATCTAGATTAACAGTTTATTGTGATAACCCGCATGCACTCGGAACAATCGTATCAAGCATCATTATTTACGCTAATTGCTTAAGCTAATATCACGTGACGCTAAACGCTCTTTGATTAAAATAATTTCATAAAACTTAGCAAATTTTTGCTTAAACATTGGCAATGAATAATGAACAATAACCGTCCACCGTATTATTTTTTGAAAACTTGAGCTAGAAACTGTTAATGTAGTTTGCTTGGCCTAACCAATACTGCACGTGCTTTCACCCTATAGTTTTGCTGCTCTACACCAGCCGTCTTTGATCCGAATTACAAAAAAAACTAAAAAAAATTCAACTTTACTCTTACGTGAAGCTGTAATAAAAAATATCAGACCGATAGCTCACGTGACTTTTTGCGTAGGCGTGCGCAAAAAGTTTGGTCAAAATTGAGCGGTTTTTGTTGAATAGGTCTGCTCATATAGCTTATATTTAGACCAAATTTTACATCTAATTATAGTTTATCAGTGTTCCACATTTGAAAAAATCAATGAAAATTAAGTATTTTTTCTATCAAATAAAGTTTCCGTACTTTCGGTGCGAAGAAAAAAAAATAGGAAGAAATTCAATCACAATTGGAGAATTTATATCTCGTGTATTTCTTAATTGTTTGTTTATAATTAAGCACAAAGCTACACAATGGGCTATCTGTGCTCTGCCCTCGACGGGTATTGAAACACGGATTCTAGCGTTGTAAGTCCGCAGACATACCGCTGTGCTACTGGGGGGGGGGCGTATTTCTTAATGGATTACCTTGAAATTTGGTATGTGAAGTAATAGTTCAGTAGAACACGTCCACTGAAAATATGTGATAGCTTTCTTTTGTAGTATCAAGAAATAGTGTGTCGTACGGCCAAAACAATCTGCAGGACACGTTTAGTGTGTTATTAAACAGGAGTATAGTTTAGTAATTCTTCACGTTCTGTAGATCGGGCTGTGGTAATTCGATACATTACAACGTAAGTTTGTTACAAATCAGTATACTTGGCAGCTAAACGTAAGTTTGACTATTACAAATCAACCCTTAGCAACTAAACGTAAGTTTGGCTGTTTCAAATTTGTACTTAGCAGCTAAACACGAGTTTGTTACAAATCAGTATTTAGCAACTAAACGTAAGTTTGTTACAAATCAGTATGTGACAGCTAAACGTAAGTCTGACCCTTACAAATCAGTATTTAGCAGCTAAACGTAAGTTTGACCATTACAAATCAGTATTTAGCAGCTAAACGTAAGTTTGAACGTTACAAATCAGTATATAGCAGCTAATCGTAAGCTTGACTGTTTCAAATCAGTACTTAACAGCTAAACGTGAGTTTAACTGTTACAAATCACTACTAGGCAGCTAAACATAAGTTTGACTTACAAATCAGTACTTAGCAGCTAAACGTTAGTTTGAACGTTAGAAATCAGTATTTAGCAGCTAAACGTAAGCTTGACTGTTTCAAATCAGTACTTAGCAGCTAAACGTAAGTTTAACTGTTACAAATCACTACTTGGCAGCTAAACATAAGTTTGACTTACAAATCAGTACTTAGCAGCTAACTCGTAAGCTTGACTGTTTCAAATCAGTACTTAACAGCTAAACGTAAGTTTAACTGTTACAAATCACTACTTGGCAGCTAAACATAAGTTTGACTTACAAATCAGTACTTAGCAGCTAAGCCACTTAAATGATAGGAATGATTCACGCTAAGAATGTGATGCTAGACTGCTCCGCTACGCTTGAATCGTGTGCATGTGAGTAGGGTTTTCTGTCCTGGACTGAATTTCTCAGCGGCGGAGGTACGGGTAGTCGATTGTTTAGCTCTAGTTCAGGTATACTATTGTGCATCCACAAAAGGTTTCCTGTTATTGATAAGCTAAAATGCCCTGTTTAGTTACTAAAAGAAACAAGCTCAAGTGCGTGATTTCACTTAAAATCTCACACATTTATCGCGGATTGAACATTTTCTCTCTGTAAATACTACCATTACGTAACATGGTTGTGAACTACCGTTGGTTATTGAAGTGGTGACCTTTTCTAGACTGCTTGTGATTCGATAAACGGTTAATTATGGTCTGAATAAAACTGCACCTGTATTCATACAATCTGCTCTTCAATTACTCCGGTTCATCCAACCCCCTCTTACGGCTAATGAAGAAAACACAGCTGTGCCTACTACGATGCAAGGGTTGAGTCACTGATCGTATTGTGAATTTATTTTTGTGTCTAGCTTGTTACGACTGGTATCTTATGAAAGTTTGAGTATTATATATTAAACTTTAGAGTTGGTAACTTTATACATATTTAGTTTCTGTCTACGCTTATCTGCTACAAGAGGGAACTTTACATTACTTTGTTGTTATTAATGTTATGTCTCCAGAACTCTCAGAAATAGTTTTTACAGACTCTAGTACCAACCTGATATATAATATTACAATAAAAGTCATTCCATTTGAATGAACTTGATGTTAAACATACATATATACAAGCTTATATTTTACAGGAAACTCTTAAAAGCTAGTACTCCAGGTCAGAAATCCCACACTCGTTTGTTTGTTCATTCTACGAAAATGACTTGAAATTATTGTTTGCTTACAATATATGCGATGGTTTGTGATGATTTTCGAACCAGTGAAGTTTGCGCTTTCTACTTGTTCGCACGTCGTTAAAAAAGTAATGCCTGTTTTAAAATATCTTGACGTTTCTGTAGTGAAAAATACATTATTTTTAATTTCACTGTTCACTTTACTTATTTATGAGATGATTTTTTTTTAAATCAAATTTAGCGTTTTATACCAATTAGTAATTATGTCAAAGCTTCTGTAAAGTATTCCACAAAAAGCAAACACGAATTCTACGATTTCGTCTTGTAGTCCTGGAGGTTTAGGACTAACAATGTTAAGCCTGTTTGTCAGTAATGAGGCAAGCTTTCAGACACAAAGACAGTGAATGTAAGAGAGGAGAAGGACAATAAAGACTTGGGCTCGCGACCTTCCGGTCCCTGAGGCTGTTCTCACGGGTGCTTTGAAAACTTCCCGTGCCCCTTCGCAGTCTTAAAAAAAAAAAGGTTTCCTTTGTTGCTCTTCCACATCCCATAGAATGTAGGCCAAGTGAACTAGGTTACATCATCCGAATTCGAACACACTGTGTGAATGTTAGACATGAATTAGTCAATGAACGAAATTCGTCTAAGATTTTTACATTATTTTATTACAAACATAAAAAGTTACGACTTCAAACCTCTTGGTGAGAGCTATTTGGGTGCAACAATCCAAATGAGTAAAAATCAACTATTGAGTCTATGATAAAGGATTTAACAGCGCACCTTTAACCAAATTATATAGTACCGGCGAAGTCCACCTTCTGCACCATATTGAGTAATTTTACTTTTTTTTATCTTGCTAGCCACAACATTCAGAGTAAGAGTCTGCTATCTAACGAAAATATATAAGAAATGACAACAGTAAGTAGATGGGCGCCGTCGGTAATTTTAGGGTTAATGGAAGTGTACAATCGTTCAACTACGTTTTGTTATTGTTGTTTAAAAACCTGGTGTGCCTACAATTGAAGGTTCCAAAACAGTTCATACGTGTAACTGAATCATTTCTTAATTGTCATCAACTAGATGAATTTTGCAGGGAATTTTTCGGGCATGTTATGAACACTCGGCATACTTAACGAGTTGTGTTTATATTAGCATTCAACATGTTATGAACACTCGGCATACTTAACGAGTTGTATTTATATTGACATTCAACATGTTATGAACACTCGGCATACTTAACGAGTTGTATTTATATTGGCATTGAACATGTTATGAACACTCGGCATACTTAACGAGTTGTATTTATATTGACATTCAACATGTTATGAGCATTCGCCATACTTAACGAGTTGTATTTATATTGGCATTGAAAATGTTATGAACACTCGGCATACTTAACGAGTTGTATTTATATTGACATTCAACATGTTATGAACACTTGCCATACTTAACGAGTTGTGTTTATATTAGCATTGAACATGTTATGAACACACGCCATACTTAATGAGTTGTATTTATATTGGAATTCAACATGTTATGAACACACGCCATACTTAACGAGTTGTATTTATATTGGAATTCAACATGTTATGAACACACGCCATACTTAACGAGTTGTATTTATATTAGCATTCTACAAACAGAAGGTTAATCACTAGTTTGCTTTCTTTACCACTTGCTTCAACTTATCTCAAATATACACACTAGGTTTTGTAGCATTTACTCTATTTATATTTTGCATTCTCTGTTTTCAAAACCCAGATTTAGATGAAAGTTCAATACCGAACGTCGTATTGAGCTGACCACACACACACACATAGCGGAATTTGTTCGAACGTTTCATTTTTATACTGGAACATTAAAAGATTATTTGTTCTGGAGATTCATTTATTTTCAGTTGCCTAAATCAAACTAAAGTTTGCTTGTACTTTCATATTCGGTTCCGTGTAAAATGTATTCGACCAAATCTGCCTTATTCTAAATACTAACATAAGATGAATGAAAAAAACAAGCTAAGTTTATCCTACGTAAACTTAAAACGTTTAAATCTAAACCATAATTTTATAGTATCCGACTAGATGTGTGTTCGCTTATAACTGGAGAACAGCTAAACCAATT
The DNA here is from genome assembly GCF_000517525.1 of Limulus polyphemus. Classification (NCBI taxonomy): domain Eukaryota; kingdom Metazoa; phylum Arthropoda; class Merostomata; order Xiphosura; family Limulidae; genus Limulus; species Limulus polyphemus. Next base: position 428,488 of record NW_013666136.1, read on the forward strand.
GTCACCAATCCTGACAAGTACCCTTAGGACATACAGGGAGTGGTATAAAGGTATTGATGCACGAATCTAACCCCCCTCCAATATCATATCCGAGAGCTCCTACGTCTTCCGTGAACGGGTGCGTCAACTTAAATATTATAAGTACGAGACTATTGATTCAAACTAGGCCTTATTTTAATATTACAGGAGTGGGTTTTACTCATCAAAGTTAAAACTGCTCTATCACAAATTTATTCACAAACCAGAGAAACCTCTTTCGTTTGTGTTTGTTTTAATAACTACACAGAAACATATTGGGCGAGAAATTTGCAACTTTATAATTCTACAGTGGCAAAGCCACTTAACATTGGTATTATTTATTATTAGAAATATACACTTTGACTGGAAAACTCTCTTATCTTTAAGGACGTCTCAGATGTAAAATCTTTAATATTTAACGTTCTGCTAACAAAATGTACATGTTTTGGTCTCTTGGAATAGTTTAGAAACTAATTGATGTCGTTTTCAATAAAACATAAAACTTCACGACTCAAGCTTGAAATTATTACTTTGGTACTCAAAAAGATATACCTGACATCAAACAGTTGTGTGGCACGTTTGTGTGTGTGTATATGTGTGTGTGTGTGTGTGTAATTTCTTGCTTTCCAATTTTTCTCTTGAGAAAAACGCAGCTTTTAAAAGAACCGGATTTATGTTAAAGTCTGTGTACAGTCACATTTCTAACAGCGGACTGTCATGGACCAGCCATTTTAATAACAAACAGTACACTGGTTAAATCGAGTAACTCAACACCACAAAATACACACTCGTAACTTACAAGAGGAACAGAGGGGGTAAACCCTACTTTTTCATTAAAGGAGAATTATCTCCTTCACCCTTTTAGTAGGAATAGTACCAAGCTATATGATGTATTTTTGTGAACTCTCCCCTCGCCTTGGAAACTGAAGTTACTCCTCTGAGACAGTCCAGTTCTTTATGTTTCTTTTCTTAAGATTACTGCGGTAAACATTATAACTTTAAAACATTTAAAATTACAATCGCATGAGAATATATCACTTTTAAAATTGTAATTCTAAGTTTCTTATATAATAAAGCTATTCCTCAATACATGAACATGTCGGAAAGATTGTGATGATACTTTGACTTTGTACAGAAATATCAGTAAAACCAACTAAATACCTTCGTGTTAGTAAATAACACTTTTGCTCATACCTGTACTTGTTTGTAGAGCCATAACTACTTTCATTAAGTAAATACAGAAAGAAATGTAAATATCTCAGACGACTCAGAAATGGAACAAGTACTCGTCCAATCCCAGAGAAAGAGAGGATGAAAATTGGTTTAAAATATCTAGTGCTTTTAAAGTCTAACGATCAGACGATCTTTTACATCCACAGCCTATCACAGCTATTAGGCTTTGTCCACCACGGGGAATCCAACCCCAGATTTTATTGTTGTAAGTCTGTAAACTGACCAGTGGCCCACTGGGGGAACAGTGGAGTAATTAAAATCAAACTTACCCCTGAATTCCTGGAGGAAGGGTCTTCTGAAGAGGCTGATGCATACCAGGTGGCAGTTTAGATAATCCGTCTCCTTCTCGTGTCTTCTGATGACGCAAAAGTAACAATCGGCCAAGATCTTCGCACCACACCGTTAGAAGTGCTATAGGGAAGAGACAAAAAATTCAGGTTTTGAAGGTAAATTATTAGTAATTATATCTTTAAACAGCAACCTAAACAATTATTTCAATTTTGCCCTGACAGTCTAGTCATTTGATACCAAAGGACACTGAACTGTCATATTCGTTTCTTTGGTGTTTTAATAACGAATACTGAAAGCAGATATATAAATATACATATTCAGCAATAAGTTGAAATAATTCAGAAGTACGTACAGAATGGGGGGTCTTATTTCCTTCCACGTCAAGAGTTTTTCACTCAGTGAGGTATTACTTGGAGAATGGCATCTTACTTGAAGGAATATGACGTACAAATATTTCCATAAAAGATAAAAATGGTATTATGTGTATACAACGAAACAAACTTTACAATCTTTTGAGTACAGACATGACCAGTAAAAAAGGATTCTTCTGAAATTTCTCTGAGTTGGTTATATTCAGAAACAATTTCTTCAGATCGCACAGGACGACTAAAAATTTCAGTGGCATACAATACGTCTGCTTGTTATCAACCAGAGAAAATGGTTGTTGGAATAACAATTTCAAGTGTCTGATTCGAATAACACAAGTTTTACGAATTCACTAACTTGAATATAAGAATAAAACGAGAGGCTTAGAACCATAACACTCACAAACTTCTCTTACACGAGATAATGATAATAATACCAAAAACATGTGCGTAGCTATGTTACCCCCGTTGACAACCGGATTTTCCACAACCATCAGTTCATCTAATTTATAAGTTAAGGCATGCGCAGATTCCAAGCATAGCTAATCACCAGTATTAGAGAAAAATAAACTAAAATTCACCTGCGGCGTTGCGAATGCATGAACATTCGTAATTGGTCTACATGATAAGGGTTAAACTTTTTGTTCTCAACTTTCACTTTCAACAAGTACACGAGTCTGGTCGGTGATTTTGACCAATCACAGCGCGAGAGATCAATTTTAATCTGACCAGTGGCATGACCTCTACCTGCATTAGAACTGAAAATAATGTGCATCTTAAACAGTCATGACCTTCATACAGGTGTTTTCAATCCACTGTAGCCTAATGAATGTAGATGGTTTGACATATTCGTGCTACACTTTCAGCTTACCCTTCATGCGGCGTGAGCATTCCGAGTAAGCAATATAATCATATTTTAACGTTCTCTTTGTCTCTTTATATTCTTCTTTTTTTTAAAGAATAAAGCTTATGGTATTAACAATTATTTGATTTTTAAAACATTACACAATTACACGGGGCAATAGCACTATAAATCCTGTATGGCTAGTAGATAAACAAGTAAAATTACACCCGCTAGGACTGTAAAGTGACAAATGTACGTGAAATGCATGTTGCTGTATGAAGTTTTTCAACATGATGCATGTCATGTAAATATTAGTTTTCAAATTCAGTGAGAATTATTTGCCCATTATGGATGTATATTACCTTTTAGAATTTATGTTTCGCAACATTATGTTTTGCACACAAGTTTCTTCTATTTATGTTAACAACAAAACTCTGAATCAACCAGACTACTTGTGTAATTTTTGGTAACAAAGTAGGGTCCACACCAGATCCGGAAAAGTTGGAATAAAGTTCAGAACCTGTAGGACTTGGTGTGAGGAGTCGTTTTCTGTGGCTTTTTCTATGGATACAGTGGTCGTAGTGGGTTTTTTATCTCCTCAATGTTAATCAGTATCTCCGCTCTGGTAATGCCTGTCCGCGTTTCTCAACGATTCTATGAATATATCCGGTCTATTGGTGGACGTGTTTCTCTTCGGCCATTTTTATTAGCACCAATTATTCTCTGTCCTCTTTTACGGCAGGTCTGGTAGTTAGAGCACTCGACTCACAATTTGAGCGTACGAATCATTGTCACCGAAAATGCTCGCCCTTTCAACTGTGGAGGCGTTATAATGTTACGGTCAATCCTACTATTCGTTGCTAAAAAGAGTAGTCCAAGAGTCGGCGGTGGGTGATGTTGACTAGCTGTCTTTCTTCTAGTCTATCACTGCTAAATTATGGATGGCTAGCGCAGATAGCCCTCGAGTAGCTTTGTGCGAAATCCAAAAACAATCTTTTTAGGCTTTCTTTCTCTGCAACTAGTATGCAGTCGCTATCGTTTCAACATCTATTGCACTGGTTGGAAGTCGACAATTTTGCTACTGTTGCGTCAGCGAGGTCACGTGACTAGTATCACGCCACCTCTTTCTCGAACCTTCGTGAATTGTCGGGATATTATTGGGGGTAGTCTGGTATATATAAGATGGTCACAACGTGACGGGACAATGTGTAGGTAATGAGTAACTGAATGTATGTGGACAAAATATTGTTGGCTACGTGAGACGTGAGCGTTTGTTATAGAGCGACTGTTGAAATTAAGTGTATCGTAAGTTGTATTCGGAAAGAATAAACCAGTTTTATTTAAGAAAGGACTTGTGTCGCTAAAGTTTCGTCGGAACGAAGTTACGGAAAATTAACTAACGAACGGAGACGTAACATTACCTTACACTTGCAAGTAAGCTTTGAATCTGTTGCTTCTGACATCCGTCCTCTGAAATATAAACAATTTTGAGAGAAAATCTGCCTGTTGACCTCACAGTTCCCGATAATTACTGGCTTTGCGAAACCCTCTATATATATTGTATTACAATAACACCATGACCTCATGCAAAGTTTAGTAAAAATGTCTCTATCTACCAAAAAATGAAATCATTGTATCCTTAAAAATTGCTAAACAAGTTGAAATACCGGATGTGTGCTTCCTGCAGGTGGATGTACGTGGTCTATCTGACTCATATATTTGTTGTTTCGGTAGCACGTACCTTCTAAATGTCAAAAAAATATCACAACTCATTTTGAATTAATTTTAAGAGTTTTCTTTAGTTCAGACTCATTCTTTATATCACTTCAAAGTCTGGACTCGTTTTCAGGAGTATTCAGTCATGTTGGTAGAAGTTACCTGGAACATAAGACATTTCTTTTGTATTTCTATATTATGCAAATTAGCCACAGTGGTAATGTTACACAACATGTGCCAGAATGCGTCTTTGTATCTATTTCATTATATTTTCATACAAAAAGTATAGTATGAAGATATTTCTTCTGGTAAAAAGGCCAAAGCCTAGATAATACTATATAAAGGGTATGTGCTATACCTTAAGTTCAAAACTGAACAAAACTTTTTAATGGAATTTTATTTGATTCTTTATGTAAACAATTTGAAGAAAAAAATTTCCAACTCTCTAATTACAAAATCCTCTAAAAAGAGACGCTATTTGATAGTTAACAAAAAAATTCGGTTTAATCCTTTCGTTTGTTTGGTGTTAAGCCCACAGTGGGCTATCTGTGCTGTGCTCAACATGGGTATCGAAACCCGGTTTTTATCGTTATAATTTTTTTGGACTTACAGTTGAGCCACTTGATCCTTTCGTATTAAGCTATTTCATAAAATTCATTTTTAATTACAAGGGAAACAGCAGTAAATTGTGACATGTCTTTACAAGCTTTGTTCAAAGCCAAAATCTTATTCAATGTTCACTACTTTCAAGTTTGTTAAATTAACGCCAGGTAGAGATAAAGATACTATACATTCAGTGTGAGAGAACATTCCCATTAAAAACCTCTAGGTAAAGGCTTTCGAAACTAATTTTGTGGATCAAAAAGGTTATTCTGGAATTATTTAACAGTCACATCGCGAAAAACCGGATTTAGGTACTCATAGTGAGCACAGCACATATAATCCATTGTGTAGTTTTGTGCTTAACAACAAACAAACAGACAAAAATTATTCAACAATAATTAAATTTAGAATTAAGGTAAGCCTAAGTGTATTGAGTGACGCGAAAGTAAAAGCAGTTTCAGATATCGTCCGTTACATCGTCACCATTCCATACTAAACTAACTAAAGCATCTTATATCAATAAGATTATTTGCACTTACGTCAAGTGTTGTCAAAGAATTTGTATTGCCACTGTTAGTGTTGTACTCCTATGTATGATAATTTTATTTATATAAAAATTGTGGGACAGCAGTGCTTCTTACTTACGAGTCACTAGTATTGCTAAACCGTCTCCCATCTTTTGTGTTTTTTTATCTCAGATAATTAACCAAATCTCTGATTACATAGCAAAATATAATTTAATAAAAGAGTCCAAGTTGACACCTGTAAAAGTTTTAAAAACAGAGTATGAAATATGTTCGTTTGAAAACGTTACAACATGAAATGTAACCAAAATACTTTTGTACGAAATTTCTGTGGATTTGTTATAGGTAGAGGGCTGTTTGTGTTCCGAAAGATGGCTGAATATTTGAGACATAGGATTCGGGTATAAATCACAACATTTGCTGTAACATGTAGTCCCTCTTTTTTTCTGTACTAGTTGAGACAAATTGTCAAAACGATTTCGTATCAAGCGTGGAGATTGTGCAAGGAATAAAACAGGGAGAAAATATTTTCTTTCGAGCTAAAAAACTTAACCAATCGTCTTAGATACTGATGGAAAAAGAACGCCTCGCCGATGTCTATCTACTACCACAAGAGGTTGAACACTTGCGGGAGAGATGCATCTTTCATGAGATCTTCTTCTGACAGAAGACTGCTGCAAATGTTACCAGGCATGCAATCGATCGTCCAGACTCCACGGTAAATTATTCAGTTCACCGCAAGCCTTTCTTTCAGTCTCACATTACTTCCCACACGCATACACAGAGCAACGACGGTATGAGTAAAAAACTGTGTTATTGGTCAACCCGCGGAGTTTCGATGCGATTTTTTTTCTCTTTTTAACATCCTTGCTGCATAAACATGCAGGGTTATTCCCCGAGGTCTACCTTTTATTTGTGAGAAGATCGTTGAAACATTTTTGAGATCCAAGACTTGTGCCACATCGGTTCATAAAGATAGTTAAGGTGTAATAAAAATTGTAGCGGCGCTATCAAACTCTCCAGGGTACAGGGTGAACCCTACATTAACTAGATTTTGGGAAGAATAATTCAACCAAAACCGTAATTGGGTAATTTTGTGCAATTCAAGATTCAAAATGAGTTTTTTTATCCAAAATTATTTTATAAACGTTTGGACGATTAGTCTTTTTTTTATTTTGAAAGATGAGTAAATTGTTTTTTTGCTATTGGGTTGATCCATTAGATAGAAATAAATATACACGTTTGTTTGTTTCTGAATTTCGGGCAAAGCTACACGAGGGCTATCTGTGTTAGCCGTCCCTAATTTAGCAGTGTAAGACAAGAGGGAAGGCAGCTAGTCAGCACCACCCACCGCCAACTCTTGGGCTACTCTTTTACTAACGAATAGTGGGATTGACCGTCACATTATAACGCCCACACGGCTGAAAGGGCGAGCATGTTTGGTGAGACGGGGATTTGAACCCGCGACCCTCAGATTGTGAGTCGAGCGCCCTAACCACCTGGCGATGCCGGGCCAAAATATACAAGAGTTTGTTTTTTCGGATATTTGCGCAAAGCTACACATGGGCTATCTGTGCTACCCATCCCCAGACTGGAGGGAAGGCAGCTATTCAACAACAACCATCGCCAATTACTGAGTTATTCTAACTGAATAGTGGAAGTTCACTGTTACCTTTATAAAGCACCCACGACCCCCCAAAGTGCGGAGCGCATTTTTTGGCAACGGGATACGAATCGTGGACTTTCGATACACAGTCCGGAATACTGTCCATTAGACCACGCCTGTATCAATATACAAGATAAACATGCTGTTGAATAAATTCAAAGAGACTTATGTTCACTTTTGATAATCTACTAAGGTCATTTTTAAGTGAAAATATATTTTACTGCAGGTGTGATTTCAAAATGACTACAGCAGAAAATTGAAAGTAGTGAAAACTTGATTAAGAAAACAGAACCGAGACGAAGGTGTCTAGAAGACTAACTTCCAAAAAATCATGGAGGTTTTATAGGCTAGTGTGCGTATGACGTCATATTCAGTGTCCTCGAGCGCCATGCCTAAAATTCTAAAGTAAAGGCATAACATTGCTTTGACATATCAAGTAAGTACAAACAATATAAAATGCAGTAATAACCACAGCATTCAGCATACCCAGATCAACAAACATAGTAATAACCACAGCATTCAGCATACCCAGATCAACAAACATAGTAATAACCACAGCATTCAGCATACCCAGATCAACAAACATAG
>NW_013666136.1:436846-451844 GCF_000517525.1 Limulus polyphemus
CAGCATTCAGCATACCCAGATCAACAAACACAGTAATAACCACAGCATTCAGCATACTCAGATCAACAAACACAGTAATAACCACAGCATTCAGCATACTCAGATCAACAAACACAGTAACAACCACAGCATTCAGCATACTCAGATCAACAAACACAGTTTTTTTTGCATAAATATGCAAGCATACAGTCAATCAAAGACAGACTCCTAGATTGCTGTATCATACATGATTATGACCCTAAATATCTCTCTCTCCACTCAGTACGTACCATAAGAAAAGGCCTACCTATGCTAGACCATAAGATGTCACATAGATTGAGGTATGCTAGACCATAAGATATCACATAGATTGAGGTATGCTAGACCATAAGATATCACATAGATTGAGGTATGAAAAGTGTCGAGTTACCACTGGAACTGTTTGTGAAGTGTAGGACCACTATACAATCAAATTAGGTGGAGTGGCAAAAAGCACCAAATGTTACAAGTTTTTTACATTTATGTACATAGCCTTGGAAAAGGAAGAAGGATCAGTGTAATTATCCATCATGTGTATAACATCTGATCTCATAGTGTAAACTATCCAGAATAATATAAATATACAGTCAAGGAGGGAGAAAGAGGTCTTCATAGCACCTGACCCTCCCAGGTCGCAACAAACACCCATAAATCGACTCCGCATTGCTTTGACATTTGTACAGTTCTAGAGTATGTATATGTCAGTCTTTGTGAAAGTAGTGAAATATATGGTTCCATCGGTTTATATTGGCATTATACAATTCAAAATAATATTTTCAAACATATTTATTGCTTTTAAGGGTAAACAAACCATACGACATCTACATTTTCAGTGTTTATAAACAGCAAAAGATCCGAGTGATCCTACATCTAATAATGTTAATGGTGAGGCCCTAAGTTATTAGATCAGGCTCTACTAGTCCTACTTACTACTAATAATAATACGAAACTGAACGTCTAGGCTCCAGCAATACAGTACTAGACTAGTACTAGTGACGTTATCGTCAGATTCTGTAGTCGTAATTGTTTCGTTTGATATAACTAGTAACGTTGAATAATAAGTACTGTGGTAATTAATTAATAATGACCTAATTAGATCTATAACGTATCCAACAGGATGCTGTAAGCTTTAAAGTACTAAAGACTACAGTCACAGTACATGAGTAAGCCTAGTATTCCTAGTTTATGGCCTCAAGATGTTTACAAAACACAACTTATTTTAAGGAGAAAAGAAAATGTAATAGGCCCAACAAATAAGCTAATTTTATCGAAATGCGTTTGTAGAGTGGGGTTGAAAGCTACACTACGATACAGTTTCTAGGCAGCTATAGACCTGTTACGAAGAAAAAGTAATAACTAATACATAATTATTTTTTATTAGATTATAAGAACTGTGCGCTCTTTCTGCTAAACTCTAAGGCCACGCAAAAAGCAAAGATACTCTGAGTAGCTTGAAAAATAAAATTGGTGTCAATTTGTACATGAGTACTGTGATAATACATGAAATCAGTATCACTATTGTGTTGCAAGTAGGCCTTGTAAACGTTACAGACTGTAAGCTTAACAGATATTTTATTACAAGTTAACACTGGATTTGGAGATCTAGGACAGTGGTTTTCAAAGTGTGTTTCGCGGGCTGGTCCAATATACAGGAAACTTATGATTTTTTTTTTTGCAGTGGCAAGCGAAGGCAGGTGGGGTATCACTGGTTGGCGGTCTATAGACGAAAAAGTTTGAGAACCACTGATCTAGAAGGTATAGATCTAAAAGTTAGGCCCAATGTTACAATATTTTTAAACATCCTCTTATATTGCCCTTAAATAAGAATTTATCTAATAAAATAGTAAGGAAAAGATCCAGAATAAGGTCTTTTGGATCAACAAGTAGAAACTAAATTAGGAAATGTTATAAAAGTTTGTTTTTATTGTTTTTTAACATTTCTTAATGTACAACTGGCAGCACAACAAACGTAGGGCACTTGCCAAGTTGCCTTCTCTTCCAAGATCGCACGTAAGGAAAAAAATAAAAAAGCTCATGGTAAAATGATGTCACGTGCACTACAGCCTATTTAAATCTCATGTAAAAATCCATGGCCGAGACTTCGACACTAGTTTTTTTTATAGGAATGGCCAAGCCTTCGATTCCACTATTTTAAGGGAAATATCTAGACTTCGATACTGCTTTACATATTCTTAATACTATTAAAATCATTTTTAGGTATGTGAGAATTTTTAGCGCCCATTTATTATTGCTTGCAAAAATAAAATAGGAGAATATTGGAATGCAGTGCTATAAATATCAAACACTGTAATAAATAATTATAATGTTAACTTCTCATGTTAAGCCCCACCCTTTTTTTGTAAAGGAATTCTCTGATACAAAGTTTTATTCAGTGATGATTAGTCTTAACTAGCAGGAACATCGGCCAACGGGCGGCTGTTTGTGCTAGTAATTACTAATTGTAGTATTCATAACTCAATTGAAAAAAAAAAAGTGAACTTTTTCTATAAAAGGATTTTTTCTGTAAAGTATTGCACGGGAAAAGTGTTCGGATTGTGCTGATATAAACTGTAATCATTTTATGTATTAAAAATGGTACCCTTTATCGAAAAAATAAGTTTTTTAAGAACTCCATTTTTTAGTACACTATTTACAAATTACATCAATAAAGATATAATCAAACCCTCACGTACAGTCCCAGTGTAAATAAAAAAAATCTTTTATTTAAAATTTTGTTTTGTGATAAAGAAATGGTTGTTGCATACACCATAGTTATTTTTCTAATTGGCAGAATCTTGAATACCCAAAGGGTGAAATTTTTTATGGATTTATTTTGTGTTGACATTCAATAGATGGCGCCACGTCGTATTTATTATTTCGGTCACGTACATAGACACTTATATACACGCTACATTCATTATAGTAAGATGATCCACTTCTTCAAGTTTTAAATGCCAAGCATTACTCTATCGTTTTTGCAGTATTTATTTCAAACGTTTCCGCAAACCGACGTTTAAGTTTGAATCAACTGTGTAACTTACAGCATGGGGTTTGACGAAATTAGTAATTAAGCACAAAACTATACAATAGGCTATATGTGCTCTGCCCACCACGGGTATCGAAACCCGGTTTCTAGACCGCTGTGCCACTGTAGAGCATTTGATACTGTACTGTGCGAGATCTGTTATTAAATATAAAACAAATGTAGAACATATCAAAATTAAAAATCAAATTACCGAATTTAAACCTCTAATGACCCACTTGTTTTTGTAAGGTTCTCATATGGTACCGTTTTAAGTAATTTCATATTTTAACTTCAAAAAGTGGTTGAAATCACTTATTTTCTACCTGATAAAAAGGGACCTCAGTACATATATATTACATTTTCTTGTTATTAAGGCCTCTGTAACCAACAAAATCATGGACACAAAAGCCATCTGTTGCATAGTTTAGAATAAATATTTAAACAACCAATGGGACTAAACTGACAGCTGTAGAGTTAAAGTACAAGTTAGTAAGCCTCAGTCTTTATTTTCACAAGTTATCTCGGGAGGGAAATGAACTGTTTCACATGTCTTCAAATGTGATATTTTTGTTTAATGTGCATGTTATACGTAAGGATCCTCGCTAACGCTACGTTTCATCACATTTTATTACATATGTAATTTCAATATCGCAAATGTCAAGTTTTAGCTCCTTTCTCATTTTTAATTTTCTTGTTTCTAGTGTTCTTGAGAATAAATTATCCCATAATTCTGTAAAGAAAATAAACACGAAACTAATATTTGACCAATCATCAGCTCGAGTAAAATATTTATCACCTTAAAAGAAAACTAGAATAATTACTTATCTAAACTTCCAATGATTGCCCAATTTTAAAGTAATATGCGATAAAAAAATGAAGCTTTGCTAAAAATACAACATTAAATATAATTTAACTTCAACCTACTAAAAGTGTTATACATATTTTAAGAACTTATTTTCCTTTACATTTCAGCCTATCATTACAGCCAAATCAGTAATTACGTATCTCCTGGAGGCAGTAAATAACGTTGAACAGAAAGGGCAACAGTAATAACTAACCACTAATTCAAAAGAAAAATGCTTAAAAACATGTAGAAGACAGTGATTTCCAGCTTCCGAAACTTTCGAATAGCCTTGTCACAGATTACGTCCAATACTCAAGATAATCTATTGCAATAAGATTATAGGGTATTCTCATATTATTCACTGTGTTAAAGCGCCAAAAGCTGTATCTCTCAACCTGACATAGATAAAAGTAACACCATCAGAATAAGCCCGGGAAGTGATAAGTGCGTTACTCATTTTGGTGTTGACGAAAGAAACAAAATAACAAGTGTTGATGTATTTCAAGTCATTTGTTATAGCACTATCTGGTTTTAAGGGTAAATCAAATTCACATTAGTACAGGGAATACTCTTTACCAAATGGACAAATTACTTGTGACCAATGGGTCTAAACTAACCATCACCATTTTACTTTATCTGACGATGGCGACAAAACTGATTATTATCAACATTTTTGGTTGATCAGCACATCTAAACTGGTAGTTATCATAACTTAAGAAGACAAATTACTTGTGACCAATGGGTCTAAACTAACCATCACCATTTTACTTTATCTGACGATGGCGACAAAACTGATTATAATCAACATTTTTGGTTGATCAGCACATCTAAACTGGAAGTTATCATAACTTAAGATTTTCTTAACACCCTCTAGTGCCCTAAGCTATATTTTCAATTTTCTGAATTTTGTTTTATAAATATTTGATACATCAATGCACAAATATCATATTTTCAAAAGTCATTCTATGCAAAAAAGAAACATAATCATATCATTAAAAGTTATAAACTTATTTTAAAAAATGATAACCGAATTTCTATTACCTTTTATTTTCCATAAAATATAGTATTTATGTTTTATAGTTTGAAATCGGACCCTGCATGACCAGGTGGTTAGGGCGCTCGACTCGCAATGTGAGGATCGCGGGTTCGAATCCCCGTCCCACCAAACATACTCGCCCTTTCAGCCGTGGGGGCGTTATAATGTGACGGCCAATCCCACTATTCGTTGGTAAAAGAGTAGCCCAAGAGTTGGCGGTGGGTGGTGATGACTAGCTGCCTTTCCTCTTGTCTTACACTACTAAATTAGGGACGGCTAGCTCAGATAGCCTTCGTGGAACTTTGCGCGAAATTCAAAACAAACAAACAAAACAATACTTTGAAATCACATGTATTTTAGAGACAAAATCAACAACGGCTACTAAATAATTATGTGAATAACTTGATAGAAACTAATAAAAAAAACCATAACCCGAGCGCTTTCGAAAGGTAGACCTTTCTTCTTCAGGGGAGTTTCCTGAAGTTTCCAGGTTTGCCTCTGAAGAAAAATTGTTTGTTTGTTTGGAATTAAGCACAAAGCTACACAATGGGCTATCTGTGCTCTGCCCATCACGGGTATCGAAACCCGGTTTCTAGCGTCGTAAGTCCGCAGACATACCGCTGGTCCACCTTTCGAAAGCGCTCGGGTTATAGGGTTTTTATTCATTTCTATAACCTACGTGTTTTCCTAACACCATCTGTGAATAACTTAATATCTTCGAACAAACAGAACGATTATGTTTTTCAAAAACGAGTAACAAAATATGGAATTTTCATTAAAAGTTTATAACAGCGCTGTTTAACATAAGGGCAGAGGAGGGCTTAGGAAAACCGTTACCATTTCTCTAACCAGTCTGGGCACCTGAAATGGTTGGCTGATTAGAACATATCTGGGAATCAGGCAGTAGTTTAAAGGTACAGACGGCATTAATTATTGGATTCAAAACTGGCTTTCTAACGTTCGCACGATTTACATTCCAGAATTAAGTTGAAATGCACGCTGAGTAGGTAGAAAACAGTATGTACGAACTGCAAGACAGGGATGATATGACATTTTCTGATTAAAAAAAACTTGAAATACCACAAAGTCGATTTACATGACAGTAGTCCCTGAGCACAGATTGTTTTCAACCTAAATCAATCTTTAATTGGACAATTTCTTTCTTACCACTTCTTAAAATATATTTTTCTTCGGAATGCTAAACGTTACATTTAGAGGGGTGGCCGATTTGTCTTGAATGAATCACAGAACAATTCTGTGTAAAGGACAGTTCGGTGTTTAAAACTCTTTTTCATTAAATTTTACAAAGTCCAGCAGATCTACAAGTCAATGTTTGAGAGAATTTGATGTTGCTCCTATCTCGCAGATCTTCCCTTTTGTGTTCTACTTGTCCAGATTTAGAAAACTAGCTTTTAATCAAATGTATGAGTTCTAGCTTAGAAAGTAACTACGACTATGAAAATTGCTCTTTGTCAGTAGTTTTAGTGGCTAAAACACCAACATTATCACATCTTAGCTACTAGAAGAATACCATTCTACTGTACACTAATACACAGATGGATAAGAGCACAAATTAAACCAAATGTGATAGAAAATCAAATTACGTGGAACAGTCTTAATAACCAAGTCTTAGCGATGGCGCTAGTATCTAGAACACCATAGTTGATTTTTTTGTTGTTGTTGTTTTCGTTTTTTTGACTCGGTAAGCGGAACTTTATTTATAAAATTCCCACGCGCAGTTATTCAGTTTTGAGAGGGGTCGCTAAGGTGTGTTTTTAGTTTGTGGTCAAGATTGAATTGCTGGAGTAAAAGAGTGATGGGGAGCAAATGGCAACAAAAACCGATTCATAACCGCAGAGTGTCTCACGGCACTGCAGTATCGCGTTGTTTATGGGTGATATGTCATATACAGTTTGATAGAATCACTGACAATAGAACTAGTATGTAAATAATTTTTTCACCGTGCTTATGCGTGAGAAGTTGAAAGAAAAAAAATGTAAACTTACGTTATCTATCATAAAGTCAAACCGCGAATTATATGTTATTAACCTTATTTTCATGTGACAATTTCACACAACATGAGAAATCGAAAAACAATATTTCTGTTGCTCTTCCACTTAGTTGACAACTTCACACAACATGAGAAATCGAAAAACAATAATATTTCTGCTGATCTTCCACTTAGTGAACTTGTCAGCTCTTGCGAGAGGTAGGTCAAATCCGATGTGTGAGCTAAGCCTAGAGCAAACGTTGTGTTTGTGACTTATATAACGAAAAAGAACAGTCCCTCAGAGAGTGGGAAATTTAAATACTGTAGGTCAAGATGACTTATCACTTTATACATAACTATTGCCAAACAACAGTTCACACGTTACTACCTTACATAATACAACTATTTGTAAGTTCAATAATGCAAACCCCTCAGAACAAAACTATACAGGGCTAAAGAGCAAACAAATCATCCACACCCAGACTATCTAATATCAACAAATCTGACAAAATCCATGGACATGGCCCCGAAACGGAAAGAGTACCAGAAAGTATAAATGAAATGCATTTCCAGCAAATACCATAATCAAGCCTAAAAATCAACAACAGTTCAGAAGGGAGGAAGAGGTCTAGATTGTACTGGACTCTCCCAGGTCTACAAAGACCTAAAGCCCGATGCCGAAACGAGAGAACAACATGAAGGGAGGAAGAGGTCCGAGTAAACCTGACCCTCCCAGGTCGCACACAACGACCAAAAAGTGGAACGCATCATTTCTAACCGGACACAAAAACAAACCATCATTACTATAATAAATGCACACGAAACAGGGGATATTCCGAGTCTAATATCTAAGAAACGGGATATCCAGAGTCTAATATCTAAGAAACGGGATATCCAGAGTCTAATATCTAAGAAACGGAATATCCAGAGTCTAATATTTAAGAAACAAGAGATATTCGGTCTAATACCTACGAAAGAGGATATCCAGAGTGTAATATCTAAGAAACGGGATATTCAGAGTCTAATATCTAAGAAACGGGATATTCCGAGTCTAATATCTAAGAAACGGGATATCCAGAGTCTAATATTTAAGAAACAAGAGATATTCAGTCTAATACCTACGAAAGAGGATATCCAGAGTGTAATATCTAACGGTATTATTCTCCGGTATCAGTGATTTTCAGGTAGAAGAATCCGAAACGCCAGTCGAGTCGTAACGCAACGTCACGAACATGTTACGGCAGTCTGTAAATCTCTCCCACGATGTGTGGGGTGTGGTGGAGATCACCATAACTCAATTTGTCCGAAAGAACATCAAATCCTTATCTTTGTAACTGTAAGCAACAACACATTGAAAATTATTAAGGATGTCCGAAATACAAAGAGATTAAAACGAGATTCTACAACATACACCATAATAACCAGGCCACAGAAACTGATACACAACACACGGAAACAAATCTTACACAACAATTAACTGCTAAAACACCATTTCTACCGAGACCAACAACAAAATCAGCACCAACATATGCAGCAACAGCAGTACACAACCACGCAACAAATACTTCACTCAAACAAACAAATACAGCCACGAATGAAAGAAACCACAAAACTACGATCTAATATAATAACTGATAAAATGAACACTCAACCACAAATGATAATGCACCCACATACCAAAACCACCCGTAAATATATTCACAAACACAGAAAATAGCCCCATAATGGAAGATGCCAAAAACACTCTATCCGATTTTATCAGTAAATATCAAAAACATCTAAATCAACAAGGCTGCATTGCTCTACTTTTTACAATCAAGAAACATTTCACACCTATTATCCCTATTGGAGGAATGTTACACAATCAAATTAAGAGAAGTGGTAAAAAAGCACTTAATGCTATAACGTTTTACATTCATGGACATGACCTTGAAGAGAGAATTAGGATCAGTGTAATAATCTGTGAGGTGTTTAAATTCCGAACTCGTGGTGTAACTAGTCTAGCATTTTAACAGAAAATACATTTACCGTCAAGGAGGGGGAAGGAGGGCTTGATGGCACCTGACCCTCCCAGGTAGCAACAAACACGACCAAACACCACTAAATCGATTACGTAACTAACAACAGGAAAATAAGTTATTGAAATATCAAATATATTGATATTAGTTGCAAGTGTGACAGAGAATCTATACTGTCAATTTGAACACTAAAACTATTTATGTAGTTTTCCTGCTTATGTAGAGTTTATTTCAACACAGATGTATTATCTACACTAGTATCTTGAAATTTATACCCGAATCACCGAACTTTATACATTTGCGTTACTAACAGCACCACTAGATGGCGGCACTTTACTTGTTTTTGCTTTGGTTGAGATCATACTTTTATTATTTGACACCAACCAGATTAGATCAATAAGGTGTCTCCACCGTCTCGGTGTGCGATATATTCATGTTCTGTTGGCCGCTATAAAAGATCAAGATGGTACAGATTAGAAAAAAAAGGATCGGATTCAGTAAAACTTTGTTAATAATGCTTAACAAGCAAACCATCGTGACCGCTGCCACTTTCTGCGCCTTTACGTTATATTTTATTACACATAAAGGTGTTAGTAATACAAAATTAATCGAGGATTTATCCAAACTGTTTACGTTTATAGTATTAAAGGAAAATCGAGCAAAGAAGAGTCTACAATTTACTAGCACGGTCTTTAAATATAATTTACTCAATAATCTCTCTACATTTTGTTAACAGGAGTCTGCGAGAGAAATCGAATTAATCTCGAAAAAAAAACAAATAACTTATGATAATACAAAAGGCTTAGAACACGCTAAAAACTGTCACTAACAGAGACAAATATGTTTTCAAGTATATTAGCATCAAGTAAGCCTTTTAATATCTTCTAAAGCCTAAAGGATGTAAATACCTCACTCTACCCATCAAATCGTGTATAAGTAAATATTTATTAGACCCACGTGTAACATTCATTGATCTTCCAGAAGAATAACGTGGGTTTAAGATTACTTTTAATAATGTTCATATAATTAATACCTAAAACATTAAGAAAACTAAACCGATTCTAAATCGCACTATCGATTTACGTTGTATATGATTGAGATACATGACTTAATTCTAAAAATCACGTTGACATTTGACTTATTTTGAAAGCTGAAAACACAGCCGGTACTTAAGCTCCACAACAATAATATATAGTGATTTTCATTTATCTAAATGATTTGGACGTCAGCAAAAGCTACTGTCGAATATAGTGTAAGTCTCAGGTCCCGTATATTGTTCAAGATTACATATATAAAACACGGACTGACAGAACCGAAAATTAAACTCTCGCAACGGTAAACATTCGACCTCTGTGACACACTGTACACGATAACTCTGTTTAGAAAACAAGTAAATATAAATATTTTCAAAAGGTCTAAAAAGCAACATTATATTTCCATGGTTACAAAAACGAATATGGTGTCGTTATACAACAGTTTAGAGTTCTTCAAAATGTATGAAGTACGTTAGCGCCATTTTAGGGGCCATTATAATAACTTGTCTGGTCATCAATTCATGTGCTTACCTTACTTACTTACTAGAAAAATCGTCAAGGTCAGGTTCATAAAATCCACAAAAGCGCCGCGGTGCATCGCCTTCTCAAAAATAAAAATTGGCAGTAAAAAAGTGCCAATACACGTCACGAACAATCCCTTAGATAAACTTTTCCGTACAACTCCTGCAAGATTACAAATCATTCATGGCACAGCTGTTCAATAACGCCGCGTCTTATTCTGTTGCGTTCTAACTTCCTTAAGGGGCATACACGAATCTACGGAACAAAAACATCCACCTCGTCCTTCACAAACACAAAAAGAAAGGTAGTCAGTCAAAACCAAAGAAAGTCCACTTAATGAAAGCTCTTTTTGTACATTCTCACACGTCATGTTTATTGGAGTTTTAAATTCAGATTATACAAAATAATTTTTAATTTCTTTCACACTGCTTACTTTGAATAACCTGCACAAACTATATTAAATCATAACTTCAAAAAGTAATTTCACGCTACCATAGTGCTAACCCTGTGACAACAGTTGTTCATAAAATTTTATTGGTCGAAGACACACACACAGAAATTTTGCGACAAAAAAAAAGTCCACGTGCATGTACTAACATAAATCCCAGTTGATAAACAGCAGTATAAAACTAGCTTGTTATGAGTTATGGCCCACCGTAAACGGTCCGGTAAGTAGTTAATCGTTAACGTGACGACAGGTTTTTATGAATTAAAGTCGTAACATTAACGAAACCAAAACCACCTACCTCAGATTGAAACACTGCACGTCTCTATTTGTATGATTAAATAAATGTGTCTGTTATTTAATTTCACGTTCAAAACTGATTTACTAAAAGCTGCCACGAAACAGAAATGTGAGCACGCTTGTCCATCGGACACGTCGGAAACTAAGAGCACGCGGCTACTGACAGCTCTCAGCCACCAGCTGGCCTGTCGCTATCAGTACCAGTAGCACACACTTGTGAAACCAATGAGCTGCCGCGTGGACATACTTCGCTCCACGCGCGGCAGACATGCGTGTGCCCCATCGCCTTGTCTGAATTGTTACTTAGTTCTGCCCTTGTTGAGCTCTGGCTATTCTAGCAACCTTACTTACTCCCACAAATAGGAGTTAATATACACGTAGCACAAAGACGTGTGTTTGAAAAGTTACAGTGTACAGGACACGTAACCTCATGAATACCGGTATGTACTAACCATAACTGTCAACTGTTGTCAGTCTTTGACATAAGTTCTATCTGTTCACTATCTTCATACATTTTCTTGTTTACTCAAGCAATGCTGATAATCGATCGGTGGTCTTTATTATTTTAGTGTGCTGTAAGGGTCCATTATAAACGTTTGTTATTTTAGTGTGCTATAACGGGTCCATTTATAAACGTTTACTATTTTAGTGTGCTATAACGGGTCCAGTTATAAAAGTTTGCTGTTTTAGTGTGCTATAATAGGTTCAGTTATAAACGTTTGTTATTTTAGTGTGCTATAACGGGTCCAGTTATAAACTTTCACTATTTTAGTGTGCTATAACGGGTCCAGTTATAAAATTTTGCTGTTTTAGTGTGCTATAATAGGTTCAGTTATAAACTTTTACTATTTTAGTGTGCTATAATAGGTTCAGTTATAAACGTTTGTTATTTTAATGTACTATAACGGGTCCAGTTATAAACCTTTACTATTCTAGTGTGTTATAACGGGTCCAGTTATAAAAGTTTGCTATTGTAATGTGCTATAACGGGTTCAGTTATAAACCTTTACTATTTTAGTGTGCTATAACGGGTTCAGTTATAAAAGTTATTGTTTTAGTGTGTACAAATGTAAGGGGAAAAATTATCGCTAAATAGAAAAACTATGTATGGCTGGCTATTAAACTGAAAAATAAAGGAGCCAAACAAGATAGGAATGGAAGTGAACATATCACTTGATCCAGCTAATGATTACATAGCAAACTAAGCTGTCTGGACTTTACACGGAGAATAAAATCTCTATATTACTGGCTTCCTCACTTTGTCTATCGAAAGCTTGGTGTTTGAATATAATCTCAGCTTTCATCAATATGCCTTTCCTTTAGTTAACTTTAGAATACTACTTTTATGACTATTTTACAATAGTTCTATTTAGCCGATCAAGCGATATGTCCACTTCCATTTTTATCTTGTTTGGTTCCTTTTTCCAAGTTCAGTACCCAGCCCTACATAGCTTTTTTATTTAGCGATAACTTTTTCCTTATACTTGTTTGTTTACTTTTTATAAGATGGTGTACTTGGGTTATTAGGTTATAAAGTATATTCTAAGGCTTTATCAATTTTGCATGGAATAATAATCAAATAGGTAGTCAAAGATCGTGAAGACTGATTTACTCTATCAAATGATGATAAAATTATAGTTATTGTTAGAACTATGTAGGTGCTAGGCCTGTTGAAGAAAATGATGTTGAACGAAAATAAGAAATCTCGATATTGGCTATTCGTCACTTTTCGACTTTGAGATGCTCTGGATAGCTGAAAAGCGGCATATACACCGGAAATAGAGCGGCTGTGGCAGGTAGCTCTTCATAACTAGCTTCTAACGACCTGTAGAGAAGAAAGTCCAAATGACTTTTGTATTGCTTTAATACAGGCATCCGTGTCATCCCTACATATAGAGTGCTAGGGCACTCTCTGTTAACGGGTCCAGTTATAAAAGTTTACCATTTTAGTGCTATAACGGATCTAGTTATATTTATAATTTTAGTGCTATAAAGAGTCTAGTTATAAACGTTTACTAAATCTCGAAAATGCTTTATTTCATAAGTTAATAAAACAAATACAAAATTCTTAATTTGAACAGAGTTCTTTAGAAAGTAACTGTTTTTGAGTAAATTAAATCGAACACAAATTTCATTGCAGCATTTCGAGTTTGGAAGAAAGCAATCTGATCGACATTGTATGTATTTTACCGTGTTGTGAAAATAAAAGTCCAACTGTAGGTAGTATGCAAATGTCACCAGTGTGGCAACACAAAATCGATCATGAATAATAAAGTATGATTGATACTAATCTTAAGTAACAAGAATCAACCCCTGTGTGAAATAAGAGAAGCATTCCGTAACACTAGAATCACCATCATCGGCTTTAGAAATAAACATTTTTAAAGCTATTTGTGCTTCACATTGTTCGTGAGTTCACGACTTTGTTGGTTAACACGGTGCATAATAACATTCCTGTCACACACGAAACTTATAGATAAAACTACGATCAACAATGCAATTAATCTCACTAATTACTATTGAGATCATTTATGGTCAGTTCTCTGAGTATTATAACAGGCAAAAATATAAAATTACTGAATATGGGGTAATATGTGGACTCCCACAAATATTAGGCGGTATATAAAAAAAAACAAAAAAAAAAGTTAACTCTCAAACTTGAATATTACTTCATGTACCTAATTTATTTAAATATTACTTAACCGACTTCATTAGGAACACATGTAACCGACTTCATTAGGTACACATGTAACCAACTTCACAACTAGAGAACTATCGCGTGTGGTCGATTGTTTTTTCGTTCGCGGGTTCTTTTAAATTATCTGGTGAAAATAGTTCAATGTCAAGTTTTTTCGTTCGCGGGTTCTTTTAAATTATCTGGTGAAAATAGTTCAATGTCAAGTTTTTTCGTTCGCGGGTTCTTTTAAATTATCTGGTGAAAATAGTTCAATGTCAAGTTTTTTCGTTCGCGGGTTCTTTTAAATTATCTGGTGAAAATAGTTCAATGTCAAGTCCACGAGATGAAAATTATGAATTTGCCCCCCTCCTTTAACGTTTCTATAAGCTTAAAACTGTGGTATCTTGTACGTTTACAAATGACGCTAACTGCCTTTCACTACTGTACAAAATACATTTATTTGTATTTCACGACTTATCGATCAAACAACTCAGTGTGACACAGGTCCAAATCCTTCACTGAAAACTCTAGCTGAAATAAGAATACATTGCGACTGATTCACTCTGAGCATCATAATTATAGTCTACTATCGAATTTACTAGGAAACTTGATGTCAAATTTTAAAACTTTTCAGGTGTTTTAGGCTTATCTTATTAAACTTTTTGATCTAAACGTAATCATGACGACCCACAGCTTTAGCTCCCTCTAGCTAACAAATTACAAATTAGGAATATAGCTTACAACAATTAGATTACGTCATCTATTCATGTAAAGTAATTTCTTTAAAACTCTGTATGAAGTTATATTTGTTCATACACTTACTTATATCAGTGGAACAACAAATCGTAGGCAACTTTAAAACCTCATTGTTTTATTATTAAACAAGCTGGAGTTATGTAAATCCATGATTAATGAAAGCTTAGCTTAGGACATGAAAAGTTGCTTCCCTTATATGTAATTAGTAAAAAACGCCCATAGAAACTGCAAAACACAAAATGTGAAACCGCAACTTTGTATGTATCTCATGCCAAATTTGGTGAAGACCATCAACGAAGTAGTGGTAAAAACGATCATAAAAATCGCCAAACT
>NW_013666136.1:452386-457087 GCF_000517525.1 Limulus polyphemus
ACCCTGTTAAGTAGTTACATGGACAGTACTATTATATTTATATAGATACACTACTCACATCCATCAGAGATAATACTGTTAAGTAGTTACATGGACAGTACTATTATATTTATATAGATACACTACTCACATCCATCAGAGATAATACTGTTAAGTAGTTACATGGACAGTACTATTATATTTATATAGATACACTACTCACATCCATCAGAGATAATAGGACTTTTTTATATTCTAGTCATTATGAGGCAAAATGCTGCGAGTAAATAATGTTGATGACATTCATCAATTTATTTTTATGCTAAACAAATGTCAGACAATCACTGACCACCGCCCAGTGGCACAGCGATATGTCTGCGGACTTATAACGCTCTAAGGTTTCGATATCCGTGGCGTCCAGAGCACAGATAGCCCATTGTGTAGCTTTGTGTTTACCTACAAACAAACAGACAAAAACCACTAACCAGTCATAAGATTTGATTTAGTACTACTGACATTGCAGCCTAAGATATCATTAGAAAATGTCTGTTAATTTAATACAGATCACACACTTTGTGGCTAAAATGAAATAATTAATGAACTTTTTCAGTAATACAGCCAAGTCCTTCAATAGAGTCCTTCCAGGAGGAGAATCGTGCTGCCTGAAGGATCCTGTACATGTTCAATGGGAATAAAATCCAGAGAGCGTGTGATTCGGTTATTCAGACGTTACCTTCTTCCAAGAAGTTGTGAACCAGTACAGCATGTTAGAAGTGTACCTGATGATGACAAAACCTTGTCGAAACGTTATACATTTGCTGTTATGTTAAACTTGTATTAACATTTTTCTTCATTACCCATTCAAGCCGTCTCCAAGCATTATTAGTCTCAAAGTGGGTTCCTCGTCATCGAACTCTATAACATTGATTCATTTCTTGATCAAGTACACTTGCAATAAACGTCTTCTAGTAGAACATATACATTACTCATTCGGTTATTGATCAAGTAGTTAAGATACTTTTATATTACAGCGCCCTCTAGTAGAACATATGTATTACTCATTCGGTTATTGATCAAATAGTTAAAATACTTTTATGCTACAGCGCCATCTAGTATAACATATGTATTACTCACTCGGTTATTGATGAAGTAGTTAAGATACTTTTATACAACGGCGTTCTCTAGTATAACTTATATACATTACTCATTCGGTTATTGATGAAGTAGTTAAGATACTTTTATACAACGGCGTTCTCTAGTATAACTTATATACATTACTCATTCAGTTATTGATCAACTAGTTTCATACTACATCTATATTCCTCACACAGTTATTGATCAGGAAGCCAGATTATTTTATATTCTACAACACCCTCTAGTAGAATATCTACATTATTTAATCATTTATATAACAGACAGTTATTCTTGTATTGCAATGCTGTCTAATATATCATAAATAGTATTTACGCGTGAGGCATTAAATATAGTTTTTTGTAAATATTTACGCTCACTCCAGTAAAAGTTCCCGTCTACTTTGTTTCTAGCAACAATTCGAGCTCTTTTTGAAGTTGTTAGACAAAGCATAAAGAGTGTAGGTATTACTTGCTACCAAAATTTGCTATTGTAAGCAAATGACTGTTTCTCTCTTCATTAAAATTAAATAAACGAAAAACTATTTATCTCAAACTTTCAAAAGAAACGCTGGATTGTTGAAACACCAGAGAGTCTCATTTTATCTCTGAATAGCAGTTTTATTCCCTCTATTTACGTCCCGTAACCGACGTATACTTAGCTTGAAATTTAACTTCTAAAAACATTTCTCTCTCTCTTTTTTTCCCTGTGTGTCACGTAGGTTGAAACGTCACCTTTTTTTTCCTGTGTCACGTAGATAGGAACGTCACCTTTTTTTCCCTGTGTCACGTAGATAGGAACGTCACCTTTTTTTCTCATTTGTCACGTAGATAGGAACGTCACATTTTTTCCTGTGTCACGTAGATAGGAATGCCACCTTTTTATTCCTGTGTCACGCAGATAGGAACGTCACCTTGTCTACACAAGTAACCGCTTCATGGCCACCGCAAAATAAATAGTGGGGTCATCCGTGATAACTACATCACGATCAGAACCCGGGTTCCTTTCCACATAGAGCAAACAACCCAATCTTGTTTAATAAAAATGCATAAACTGTGGTCAATCCGGACAACAGACGTACAAGTACACCAAAACACTTTCATATGTTCCACATAAATGTTACCAAAAGTCACTCTCGAGTATGAATGTCAAAAGTTTGTGTAAATTTTTTATCGACTCTTGTCGGGTACAAATATAATGCTAAGACTTGTGAGTGAAAGCAAAGTAGAATATGTTATAATATGTCAACCACACTAAATCGGCCATATCCAGTACCAACGAGACCTTTCCCTAATACAAGGGTTCATCAAACCGGTTGGAAAACAAGATGACAACGATTAAGTTACACATGTAGTCACAAAGCGTGAGGCACACAAATGTTAAATATAAAAGCGAGGTTACGCTACACGACACTCTGTAAGATACACGAGTACGATTTGTGACAATGTGTGAGGTAAAAAAAATATTTTACGCGAATGTGTGGGAAAAGGAATTATTTTGGTCAACGTTTCCGACAAGCGACAGGAAGGAGATGGTTTAGCCTAGACGTTGGTGATATACTTATTTACTCTGATGTCAGTTTTTGGTCAACGTTTCCGACAAGCGACAGGAAGGAGATGGTTTAGCCTAGACGTTGGTGATATAATTATTTACTCTGATGTCAGTTTTTGGTCAATCCTGTCGCTTGTCGGAAACGATCGGTGAGCTTCTGATTTTGGCTCTTCGTGTAGAATAAATAACTGCATCGTGATAAACTACAAAAATAGAAATTGTTTTAAACTGACATCAGAGTAAATAATTATATCACTAACGTCTAGGCTAAACCATCTCCATCCTGTCGCTTGTCGGAAACGTTGACCAAAAACTGACATCAGAGTAAATAATTATATCACCAACGTCTAGGCTAAACCATCTCCATTCTGTCGCTTGTCGGAAACGTTGACCAAAAACTGACAGAGTAAATAATTATATCACCAACGTCTAGGCTAAGCGATCTCCATAAGGTACCTTGAAAATGTGTTCACGTATATAAATATTTCAGAAGCTCACCGACCAAGGTACCTTGAAATTGTGTTCACGTACATAAATATTTTGAAACTGACCTAAGAGATTTCAACTACAAAAGTTGCAGCTAAACTAAATAGATTATTTCGCCAAAAGTTGTTGATAATGATAAATCGACAGATTTATACGACATAGAACAAAACAGATACAATTAATATTGTCGACTTCAATATGTTCTACCAATGATTCTTGTGGTAACAACGTCTGTCGCCGGTCCTATACTTATTCTGAAATATTATGTTGCCATTTTTGGGTAAAAACAACAATAATGAAAAATAATTATAAATTTATCATTTTATAAAATATTGTAATACTTTACGTTATTTTGTGGTAATATATACACTTTTATTACAGCCTCGAAAATAAAATTTTCGCTTGCCGAAACTAATATACCTATCATACAGTGCTTCTGAAGAGTACAGAGTTGACATAATAAAAAAAAATTATTGAAATTAACTAATGTAAATAATTTAGATGTGTAAATATTTTGTTAACCTTTCTCGAATGCTATACTTTAATGGAGTACATAAATGACCACTGGATGGCGCCACGACTACGGAAGTGCCAAAGATAATCAGTAATCGTTTAGCTAGCAAAAGTTTTGTAATTATAACGTCAAAAACTCCACATGTCCTAATTTAAAGTTTTCAAAACATATATAGAAGGGCAATACATGTGGAATGTTCTCAGTTTAAAAGAACTAAAACATCAATTAAGTTGAACAGAGAAACAAAGCCGTTTTGAATATGTTCACTATTTTATACGTAATTAGTAATTATTTATAATTACATAAACAATCCGTCTTACTAGAATACGTTTTAAATAGGCATTCTTTTTTCGCACAGAGGGTTCATGTTGTTAATAAGTTAGAATTGTAACATTTGACGTCCTACTTTTTAAACTGTGGCCTCGCAACGTAAGTGACATGAGTCCCGTGTGTTATACAAAATAAACCAGTCAAAACAGAGTATGACCTGGACACAAACAACAGCCATGCGACCTCGAGACAGCGTGGGATAGACACAAATTACGTATCTTATTTCAAGCTCGAGTGTCGCCACCACTGGGTGGTAGAGTGTACTAAATGAAATGCTGAGTCACTTACAGATAATTTAAACTGAACATGCATGATTTCGCCGTCTATTCCAGTGTGACTAAAATATTGACCAATAGAACAACTGTTGTCTGGGGCGATGGACTAATCCATTATCTATAGGTAGTATTAAGCAAAATATGTTAAAGTATCTTCGAAAGAAACATATTTGTAGTAAATACAATAGTTTAAGTCACACCTATATATACACACACCGTATTTTTCGGTGTATAAGACGCACTTTTTTACCCCAAAATTTGATGTCAAAATCTGTTTGCGTCCTATACACCGAAGGTATGAATAATATATATGTATATACACAAGCCATGTGTAAATATATTTAAATAGGCATGCATAGTTTAGTTCAATTGAATGTGTTATTTATAACAATAGTAGTGTTTTTTTTTCTTTTAAAAACTATAACTATTTATAAT
>NW_013666136.1:457967-460036 GCF_000517525.1 Limulus polyphemus
TCACTCATATGTTTTTAACATTGATAAATTATTATAGGAACCTTACCTGCGTCACATACAATTCTGCATGTGGTCCATTCATCCATTTTTGTAACAACACAATTACGTACCCTATTTTTCGGTGTATAAGACGCACTTTTTTACCCCAAAATTTGATGTGAAAATCTGCTTGCGTCCTATACATCGAACGTATGACTAATATATATGTATATATACGATATACACAAGCCATGTGTAAATATATTTAAATAGGCATGCATAGTTTAGTTCAATTGAATGTGTTATTTATAACAATAGTAGTTTTTTTTTCTTTTAAAAACATAACTATTTATAATGCTCCCTAAATAATAAAAAAATAAATTATAGTAATGGAGTTAGTAAAGTTTTCCTCAAAACTTTGTCTTCAAAATAAGGGTGAGTCTTATATTCCGAAAAATACGGTATGTATATATATATATATACGTTCGTAATGAAAAACTTATTATGTAGCTTTGCGTTTAACAACAATCAAAACAAAAACGAAAAACTTAACTAGTTGATAAAAGTACTCTTTTCGACAGTAAATTTCATGTATTTAACTCATTTACTGGTCAACATTTGAAGAAAGAAGTGACACATAGTTAACAATAGTGTTTGTAATTAAATATGAAAAATGTGATTTTGTATTATCGGACTGATAGAAAAATAATAACAAACGAAGAATTGAGCGTGAAAGAAATAAATGAGCAAACGTCATATACTCCAAGCGAAAGTAACAGTAAATTAACTTCGGAGGAAAAACGGAAGTAACCAAGGGATAAAAAATGGAATTAACGTAAAATAATGTGAGAGAATAAATATAATCCATCTGACAATGAAGACAAAATAATGTGAAAAAGCTCATTAAACTAACAGCGTCAACAAAGAAAATGTTCTAATGTTATTGGCCATTGGAACATGCAAAAGTTAATTTTTTTAAAAATGTAATTGAACTGAAGACGAACAAAAAATACTCTCAAAACTTGCTGGTGCTCTACTTGTTCCGAGTATTAATCAATGACACTTAACGAACAAGCTTGAAACATATACTTAGATATTCTTCCGCAAATTCTCCGAAAGTGTTCCGTTTTAAGAGTAAATAAAATCAAAATTAAGAGTCACAAATATTTATATTTCCTGCTTTTGAAGTTCATATGTCATACTGTGATGTAACCTACAGTGTATAATTCTTCTCGTGCTTCATGTCATGCACACGTGTTACTGACATCACGGCAATACAAATCGCAACGTTAAGCATCCTTTACGTGACGTCATTTTAGTGTCTATTGACTGACTGCTGTATAGTGGAGTGAGTGGTTAAAACAGGTGACTCCCCCAAGCGACCTTTAGCCCCTTTCGGGGAAATTACGAAATATTATAATAATAATATTTGCAAGAAAAATATCACTTGTTATTATACAATAGTGCTTTTCACTAGATTGAACGTTTTGTATAATTTAAACACTTCACAGTTCTTAACTTGTCTAAGACCCAACTGTGACAAAATATACCTTCTTTGTTTGTTCATGAAAATCTTTGGTGATGGAATATTGTCATATTTTGCAAATTTTAACAAATAAAGACTTTTGAATTCTACGTACTGTTTATTTGATTTCGTTTCCTAACGCTAAGTTGTAGGCCTATGTTCACAAACAACATCTGCTAAGGCTAAGTTGTAGGCCTAAGTTCACAAACAACGTTTGAACAAAAATTCCGAGACTAATGGTGAGCCTAGCTTACAAATAAACTTACGTACAGAATCTCCTTACTAATCGATCGATTAACTTAATAGACAGGATAACTCTAACTACAATCAGTGAAATGAATCACTTATTAAATACTTCACTGAATTCTCATTCAATACTTGACGACTTGATTACTTGTATTCACAAAGTACTTTCGTTTCTACAAATCTCACTTTCTGGATTATTACTTCGTCATCATCACCGCTTTCTAGCAAAAACCTACACTAAAATATTTAAAACATAATTTACAACAATATATATGTATACACCTGGAAAAAAGTTAAGCACACCCAAATATTTTTCAGG
>NW_013666136.1:460958-462174 GCF_000517525.1 Limulus polyphemus
CTTAACTTTTTTCCAGGTATATATATATATATACCGATTGTTTCTTCTCATTTGAAGCGCCAGTTTAACTTAAAAGAGCACTAAACTATTATGTCATTCATTGCATATGAAGACGTTAATTACAATAGACAGCCAGCAGAGAGTCAATTAGCCTGCCAACATTAATTAGCGTCCTATCAGCGGGATCACGAAGAAGTTGATTGTACCATTTTAACATCCATTAGGAATGAACCTATCTTAGTACCAACTTGAAACTGTAGACTTCTTACCATTTAAATGTAATACATCACACCGTTTATATTTTCAAGTCAACATCATTTTGTGGCGTCTTCGATACCACCTTTCACTGAACAGGTAAAGTAACAAGTTCAATAGCCACAAGTTAAGGACGTATGGTTTTCTTACTCATCCTGAAGACTCTGGGAACCGTACCATAATATATACAATATGCTAGCTATTTGTTTATTTCTAACAATTCCATTATTAATATATTCAACCAACGAAATGGAGAAACATAATGAACACAAGATTTAAAAACGTGCCTAATCAAGTTTACTCCAAGATACTACTTTTAACTGAAATATTCTAATTCAAGAAGTTCTATATTGGCATCACCAGGGCATCATATTGGCATTATGCCAGTATTGTTCCATATTGTTCCATATTGGCATATTGTTCCAGTTCCATATTGGCATCATCCTAGAAGAACAATAATTGTATCTGATATTTGTTGTATATAGGTTGTGTACAAGTTCGTAATTCCGATGAACTAGCTAGTAGCAGACTACCGAAATACTAAATTTAAACAACAGCTGTAACTGTATTGGTATATTCAGCATGAACGAATTTTTATGCAATACGTTGCTAAACGGCCTTATCAAAGACCCTTCGGTTTCAATACAGCCATTCCTAATTTAGAGCTGCTGTACAGAGGGAGTGCAATTAGGCAGAAGCCTTACCGCCTAATATATGACTGTACTTAAGTGATGGCCCTGCACGGCCAGGTGGTCAGATGGCTCGACTCGCAATCTGCGGGTTACGGGTTCGAATCCCCGTCACACCAAACATACTTGCCCTGTCAGGCGTGGTGGCGTTATAATGTGACAGTCAATCTCACTATTCGTCGTTAAAAGAGTAGACCAAGAGTTGGCGGTGGGTGGTGATGACTAGCTGCTTTCCCTCTTGTCTTAAACTGCTAAATTAGGGACGGCTAGCG
>NW_013666136.1:462184-474371 GCF_000517525.1 Limulus polyphemus
AACATGCTTAACTGATTAGCAAAATTGACTGCTATAGTCACAATGCCTCAACTGATTAGCAATATTGACTGCTATAGTCACAATGCCTCAACTGAAAGTTCGGAAAGTATTCAGCAGCAAATCGTGTATCGAACCTTGGGCCTTCCGGTACATAGCCTTGTACATTAACAACTAGGCCACGTCTTCCGGCTCCAGCAAGAAGAGACTTTAGGCACAGTTAGAAATTCCCTTTTAATAAAGGTAGTTTCATGTTATTTTTCAAGAGTTTTGATGCATTTCGTTATTCAAGTTAAAAATCTTTCAAAAACAATGTTACACATTTTAACGTTCTCATCTTAACTATATATAAGGTTGATAAACTTTCACTCAAAATTTCCGAATACTTGTTTACAAGTAACATTTTGTAAGAATAGTGAGAAGCTGATTTCTAAATGCACAGCGCATCGTCTACAGATGATTAATATCAAACATTGGACTTTAGTGAAGTATCTTTCGAGCACCGAACAACATGTGTATTTAGCAAATATACGTAAATATTTCACAGAAGACGACAGGCGTTGAGTTGAGGAGAGAAAAACACCTTAACCTCGGGTTTATGAAAACCTCCCAGACTATAAATCGCGAAAATAATTACAGTTCTCATCACTGCAGATCGTGGTTTACTTCAACGATCAGAGCCTAAGGAGGGATAAGAAGACACCCTTTTGTTGTCACGACAACCTCAACGAACATGTTATGTTCTAAAGCAGAGAAGCTTCAGTGCTAAAGTTTGATTACATGTAGCATGCAATCATACCCAAACAAACGTATATCTACCGAATTAAAATGTTTGTGCATCTACCTATCAAAGAAGAGAATAAAGAACAAACACACTCATCTATCTATATAACAAATATAAAAAACAACGTAAAATTTGAGATAGAATCTGAAATTTTCATTGATATGTTGAAAAACTTCCCTTCCAGAAACTTGTGGAGAATTCGTCTATATTAGTGAAACTGTAGAAATTAAAACTGTCCTTCAAAGTCAGCATACTGTGTTTATGTTATTTTTTTCAGAACACATTTTAAGTTTTCAGTGGAAATAGATAATGATACTGTCTGCCTAGATTTATAGATAGTGATACTGTCTATCTAGATTTACAGATAGTGATATTGTCTGCCTAGATTTATATATATAGTGATACTGTCTGCCTAGATTTATATATATAGTGATACTGTCTGCCTAGATTTATAGATGATGATACTGTCTGCCTAGATATATAGATAGTGATACTGTCTGCCTAGATTTATTTACAGATAGTGAAACTGTCTGCCTAGATTTACAGATAGTGATACTGTCTGCCTAGATTTTTATTTATTCAATCATTTTTTGTTCTACAAATTTGAACTTTCCGGTTTGTTCAACAGCTTAATCAGTTAACTTGTACTGTAAAGTTAAGCATTTTATTACTTAGCTCTTCGCTTTTTTAAACATATCTCTAAAAACAATCAATCTACCTGCAATCGATATTTTGCGGGGGGGGAGGAGGACATACATTTTATTGTGTTAACAAATGTCTGTATATGATTGAGTATATTGTTTTATTTGTGATCTCGTCAACCCTAAAAAGGTACTTAAAACACCCTCGTTTGAGGCTTTACTAACCAGACATACAAACTCATTTTAGTCGTAACAAACTTCCTTTTCAGCGCGGAACTCCACAATTGCTGAGCGCGTGCCACTGTCCCTTCCACGAGCCCTGGAAAGTCGTTCGCAGGCCTATTATTGATTTTTCGCGCTTAGAAGCTCGAGCATTTCACTTTCTGCCTCCAGTATGGTCTAAGGATTACGACTGGTTCTCCAGCGAAGTCAGGCGATACTGGATATAGATAGCTTCCATCTTTAGCTCTTTGCAACAATCATGGGTTGATTGGCAGCGTGAGCAAGAGCGCATATGCCGTGTATATTTGTTGTATTACACTGTTCACCCAGAGCACAGTACAAATAGTAGCTGCCATCTGTTGGTTATTGGTACATCGTACGTTCAAAACTTTAAGGGAGCTGATTTAAAATTGACAGATTTACACGATCATTCTGCTAAAATCCCCCTAAAACGTATATTTTTAATATATATATTTAAAAAAGTCATCTATGTACAGTTTTATCATTTTAAAATGCTTAAATTAAGCACTGCTTTGGCAGGCAAATGCGAAAGAAAAGAAGAAGAAAAAAAAGAAAGTTAAATTAGGATTGGTTGGTCATGTGTTTAATGAAGAATAAAAATCAAACTTCATAAATCGCTGATTTCTATATGAAAATTTAATTTGTTATGACGCCATTTATGTTAGGTTTTGACATGAACTTATCAATCGTTTCAAAACAGACAATGAAACAGGGAATTAAATGGAAAAATAAAAGATTCTAAACAGATGCAATCCCATACCTGTTAAACTCGTTATTTGCCATCAGTAAGAAGCATAATTTTCAACCCACTCCCATTACCCACTGACATAAGTTTTTATAAAAGTCTAAACGAATAAAAATCATATAAGTGGTGCCATCTGTTGAGTATTTAAAAATATAAAACTTGTATTACTGTTAGAAAAAACAAATTGCTTTCAACACCCAGTCTGCGATTCGATGAGACCGAATTCAAGGAGTTGGGTGGGTTACAGAGGGGTAACATGATTTCCGGTATTCAAATATATTACAACAAAAAGTACTCTGATTTGTTAACCTAAAAAAAAAGCATTTTACTGACAAAAGAACTCATCATTCAATGGTATTCGGCCATGAAGATGTAAAGTTTAGAAGGTTGGCCGGAAAATGGTAGAAGTGTTTATACTGAGGCAGGTACCTCATTTGGCCATCTTACAGCGGCAAGTAAGTTTCATTGAGCCTTCCTCGGCCGTCTCTATCAACAAAACTTGGGAAAATCACAGAGAAAACGGTTTTATAAATAGAACTTAGAAATCAGATATTGTATTGCGTTACACGTACGGCCACTACCACGTTTTGTGCGAAATTTGGATGGGGGATATGGATTTTACTCCCTAATAGCCTGAAAACTGGTGCGAATTTGGCTACGCTGGTGGGTAATTCTGATTACAGATATCGGAAAAAGTTAAAATCGAAAAGCTTTGTTTTGGAATCAACCCATCAAAAATGTCACCCTGACTCGCAGATTGGGTGTTAAAGTGAATCTGATTTGAGTACGTGACCACAGATTGGGTGTTAAAGTGAATCTGATTTGAGTACGTGACCACAGATTGGGTGTTAAAGTGAATCTGATTTGAGTACGTGACCACTACAAAAAGCATTCAAAACTTAAGACAGGAAATATCTTCGAAATGCCCCCCAGTGGCACAACGCTAAAAACCGGGTTTCGATATTCGTGGTGGGCAGAGCACAAATAGCCCATTGTGTAGATTTGTGTTTAATTCCAAACAAACAAAAATTTTCGAAACAATTTTACTTCAGAAATACTGAAAATAATAGTCTTCTATTTGGGTTGAATTTCGCGCAAAGCTACACGAGGGCTATCTGCACTAGCCGTCTTTAATTTAGCAGTGAAATACTATAGAAAAGGCAGTTAGTCATCACCATCCACCGGCAACTCTTGGGCTACTATTTTACCAACGAATAATAGGATTGACCGTCACATTATAATGCCCCCACGGTTGAAAGGGCGAGCATGTTTGGTGTGATGGGGATTCGTAAAATATTTGTCAAGAAACTGTATCAAATGATATGGCATTTCCTTCCAGTATAGTAACCCGTCAGATTAACTATATTACTACAACCTTAACATGGCACATGCACCTGTTCGTGGGTTAACAAATCAGATTAAGTATATTACTACAACCTTAACATGGCACATGCACCTGTTCGTGGGTTAACAAATCAGATTAAGTATATTACTACAACCTTAACATGGCACATGCACCTGTCCCGGGGGTTAACACGTCAGATTAACTATATTACTACAACCTTAACATGGCACATGCACCTGTCCCGGGGGTTAACACGTCAGATTAACTATATTACTACAACGTTAACATGGCACATGCACCTGTTCGTGGGTTAACAAATCAGATTAAGTATATTACTACAACCTTAAGATGGCACGTGCACCTGTCCGTGGGTTAACAAATCAGATTAACTATATCACTACAACCTTAACATGGCACATGCACCTGTCCGTGGGTTAACAAATCAGATTAAGTATATTACTACAACCTTAACGTGGCACATGCCCCTGTCCGGGGGTTAACACGTCAGATTAACTATATTACTACAACCTTAAGATGGCACATGCACCTGTCCGGGAGTTATCATGTCAGATTAACTATATTACTACAACCTTAAGATGGCACATGCACCTGTCCGGGAGTTATCATGTCAGATTAACTATATTACTACAACCTTAAGATGGCACATGCACCTGTCCGGGGGTTAACAAATCAGATTAAGTATATTACTACAACGTTAACATGGCACATGCACCTGTCCGTGGGTTAACAAATCAGATTAACTATATTACTACAACCTTAAGATGGCACATGCACCTCACCTGTCCGGAGTTAACACGTCAGATTAGCTATATTACTACAACCTTAAGATGGCACATGCACCTGTCCGTGGGTTAACAAATCAGATTAAGCATATTACTACAACCTTAACATGGCACATGCACCTGTCCGGGGGTTAACACGTCAGATCAACTATATTACTACAACCTTAAGATGGCACATGCACATGTTCAAACCAAGCCTAGGCGTCTTGAAGGCTAGAGTCTTAGCGTTGATTCCCCAAACCAAAACATACCCACAGCAGCAGATCTTTTTTAAGCCATATAGCTAAAGGATCTCATTTTGTTCTTCAGGAACATAAGAATATACCCTGGATGTGGCGACGTAAATCAAACTCTCCCTTCCCCGCTACTACCCGTGTAATAAAAACATGGATCTAATCTGATTTAAAATACTTGTACATTCTCGAACCGTTTTCTGTTTAATCACAGACGGTTACTTCCCAAGTGATAAATACGTTTCATATTCACCATCTTTCATTGCAAAAAAATACTTTAAACTTTGTGCCATCCTCGGGCAAAAGCAACATAGATTATAAAATAGCAAAGTGAATTACGAAACAGCAATGTGAATTACAAAATAGCAACATAGATTATGAAATAGCAATGTGGAGGCCGAAAAGCAAGGCTCATGTTTTTTGAAAAAAAAAATTTAATCAACTTTTCCAAAGCGTCAAGATTTTTTATGGCTGCTGATACATAATTTTTATCTTTCAAAGTTTCGTAGTTTTCCTATGTTTCCTTCTTTTCACGAAAGACATGCCACGGATATTCTTAGTCAGAAGAAATTCAGCTCTGATTCAATTATAATTAAAGGGCATCAATGCATAATACATAAAACAACTCCAATGAAATACGTCTTTGTTCTACAATTACCAGATATGAAATTGGGATGAATATAAACTTTTTTATTTTTTTTAAATACGGGTATTCAACCCAACAGATTATCTCACGAGTGTGGAACACGTTAATTGTTTTCTACCAATAAAAAGGTTCATGTATTTAGGTACATCCCTAAAAAAAATTTCATCGATTTTAAATTCGTCAAGAATTACAGAAAATAGAGAATTCCAAATTTTATCCATCTACATTTTAATATAACAATACTATAAATAAAATATCCAAAGTAATTGAAAGTGCAAAAGTTAAATTCTTAAGCGGAGTTATCCAAGAAATATAAACTATTAGTTTCTTTGATGGAAAATTAGAACTTTATAAATTACACATAGAACCAATTTTGTGCTCACATTTGATAAGATGCCCCACAAGAAACTTGTTACAGAAATAAAATATGTGGGTGTGAGGGAAATGTTATTAAATTGGCTGGAGAGTAGAATGCAGAGAGTAGTAATAAATGGAGTTAGATCTGACTGGATCACAGTTACAAGCAGTGTGCCTCAAGGCTTTGTGCTGGGTTCTCTGCTGTTTGTGATTAATATTAATGATATTGACTTTGGAATGACTAACAAGATATTGAAGTTTGCAGATGACATTAAGATTTTTGGGTTGGCTAACTGTATCAAAGATGCTGCAGAATTACGGGGAGATTTAGATCATTTGATGCATTGGGCCAATACATGGCAGATGATGTTTAATTATCCAAAATGTAAGGTGATGCATGTAGGTTTTCACAATTCAAATTACTGTTACAATTTAAATGGGAATACATTAAATATCATGGTTGTAGAAAAAGATCTTGGTGTTGTAATTGAAAAATCACTTAAGTTCATCTAAGCAGTGTATTGTAGCTAGCAATAGGGCTAATAGGATTTTGGGTAGTATCTATAGAAATATTGAATACAAAACAAGGGATATTATTGTTTCACTGTATAGATCACTAGTAAGGCCTCATTTAGAGTACTTTTCACAGTTTAAGGCTCCCTTTCCTCAAGAAAGACATTGAATTGTTTGAGAAGGTTCATAGAAAAGCCACTAGGATGACACCTGGGGTCGTGGGATTGTCCTATGAGGATAAACTAAAATCTCTAAACTGGTTTTCTCTGTAGAGGAGAAGGGTAAGAGTGATTTGATTGAGGTGTTTAAGATTATTAATGGTATTGATAATATAGACCCATCAAACTTTTTGTGTTTAGCAGTGAAAACAACAGGACAAGTGGGGCATAAGTTCAAATTTTGGTTGCGTAAGAGTCGTCTGCAATTTAGATAGTATTACTTTTCAAAGAGGGTGGTTGACTTTTGAAATGAGCTGTCTTCAAGAGTGGGGGAGCCAGAAAATTCAACTGAGCTTAAGAAAATATTTGATGAATACACGAGTAGTAAGGGGTGGTTACAGTTGGGAGCTGGAAGAGACATCCTTGATGGGCTAATAAGCTCCTTTTTTTTCTTTAAAATTTTATGAATTTGTGAACTTGTAAATCTAAATCCTATTAGATAAACGTTGTTAGTTGAAAAAAAAAAGCTGGTCAGCTATATACAGAAAAAAATGTGCATCTCTAACCAAGAAAAAAAAAAGGATTTGTGTGACCCAATGTTTATTCCTTATGTTTTACCTAATCCTGTTAAAAATATACCAAGACACCATTTATCACAAACCCAACTACATGTATTAAGTATGGGTTTTAATTTTGCTGTTTCTCTGAACCAAGTGAACTCTGACGAAATTGTTTGAGAAATAGAAGCAGGCATTCGTAAGTTAGATGGCATTACTCATTATAGTGTTGGATGAGGAGCATATAATAAATTGAAAAAGAGTTGTACAGCAGAAAAAAATAATTTCAAAACTGAATATGATGATCAGAAATCTATACTAGAAAATGAAGATCTTGTCGTAACAAAAGCAGACAAAGATAGTAAATTTGTTATTCTCGAAACAAAATATATATATAAGGAAGAAGCACATATGTTACTGTCTGATGGTACATACACAAAGTTAAAAAGTGACCCTACAACAAAAATCACACACAAAATAAAAGCTGAAATAAAGAAAATTAAATGTTTGTCTGTAGAAAATAAACAAAAGATCCTGCTTACCAATATTATTTTCTCAAGCTTTTATTGTGTAACCAAATTGCATAAGAAAGGGACACCGTCTGGACCTATCGTTGCAGCAATAACGGTCCAACTTACTTTTTAGCCCAATACTTAACCAGAAGACTGTCATTTCTGTAAGACTCAAGTACACTAAGAACTCCAAGGATTTTGTTTCAAAGATGAAAAATAAACCTCAACGGCAATGACAAATACATGGTATCATTTGATATAAAAAGTTTGTTCACGAAAGTTCCAATAATGGGGGCTCTAGATGTTCTGTTATGAAAAGTTTGTTCACGAAAGTTCCAATAATGGAGGCTCTAGATGTTCTGTTATGAAAAGTTTGTTCACGAAAGTTCCAATAATGGGGGCTCTAGATGTTCTGTTATGAAAAGTTTGTTCACGAAAGTTCCAATAATGGGGGCTCTAGATGTTCTGTTATGAAAAGTTTGTTCACGAAAGTTCCAATAATGGGGCTCTAGATGTTCTATCACAACAACTTGACCAGACATTTACATCAAGCTGAAAAAGAAGAAATCGTTACCTTGCTAAAATTATGTCTCAGCTCCTACTTACAGAATCAAGAACTCAGCATGAGAAATCCTTTATCGCTTCTTCTCTGCGACATGGATGACTTCGAAAACAAACTGATCAAAACTGATCAAAAAATAAAACTCAAATATATTTTTCGAAAGAAACAAAGTAAATGCGGAAATGAAATCAGAATCTTTCTATCGAACCTCGGATTTTAGCGTTATAAATTATAAACTTACCGCTGAAACACTGGGATTCGATAGATTACTGTAACGTTTTTTATGGGTTTTCACAGTTTTTATATTAAAATTAAATGGTTATTATGAGTAATAATAACAATAAATAATTTTAACATATGTGACTCACTAACAAATTTAGCGATGACATACCAAAGAGGAGTTGTAAGTCAAATATTATTATTGTATTAGTAGCTCACAATTTAATTAATTAGTTTTGTTTGTTCAGTTGTAATTATTACCTCAACGTTATAAACTGATAAAGTGAACAATCTTAAAAAAACAAAATTAAAAGAAAAAAGGATTTACCACAGCAAACTTTGCATTAACCGTAAAAAATAAAACTCAAATATATTTTTCGAAAGAAACAAAGTAAATGCGGAAATGAAATCAGAATCTTTCTATATGAATGACAAATGTAAATGTATGTTTGGTAAACTTCATAACATATACACAATTTCACTTTGTGGTTTTTGGTATTTTCAACCTGAACACAGGTCTTTATACGGTCATAAGCTAAACAGTCAGTCAAATATCTCAAGGTTTAGGCATACAACTATTTCTCATGTTGAACTGCTGATCAAAGGGGAGAAAACCAGTTAACAACACCCACCGCCTAAATCTACTAACCTTAGCCTAATAGCGGGGTCGACTGTTACTGTTTTAATGATCCAAAGCTGAAAGTGGCGTTTTCAGCGTTGGTCGAACCATCAATCTTCTGATCTCTCAGCTAGGCATGCTAACCATTAGGCCACACCCGGTCCACTTCACTCTCGTTGGAATTGAAATACTTACACTCTGTGCTTATTGTTTCAGAATTTTGCGCCAAACTACACAAGACCTATTTGCTAATAGCTGCCCTTATTTTGAACCGATAGGCTAGTAGGAAGATAACTGGTCAACAGCAAACTCCGACAACTATTCAGCTACTCTCGTCTGACTGAATAGTGGGATTCAAATGCCACTTTTATAGCGTATGTAAGCTAATATGAAGATAACTGGTCAACAGCAAACTCCGACAACTATTCAGCTACTCTCGTCTGACTGAATAGTGGGATTCAAATGTCACTTTTATAGCGTATATAGGCTAGTATGAAGATAGCTAGTCAACAGCAAACTCCGACAACTATTCAGCTACTCTCGTCTGACTGAATAGTGGGATTCAAATGTCACTTTTATAGCGTATATAGGCTAGTATGAAGATTTGTTTGTTTTTGAATTTCGCGCAAAGCTACATGAGGGCTAACTGCGCTATCCGTCCCTAATTGAGTAGTGTAAGACTAGAGGGAAGGCAGCTAGTCATCACCACCCACCGCCAACTTTTGGGCTACTCTTTTACCAACGAATAGTTAGATTGACCGTCACATTATAACGCCCCCACGCCTGAAAGGTGTTT
The DNA here is from genome assembly GCF_000517525.1 of Limulus polyphemus. Lineage (NCBI taxonomy): Eukaryota > Metazoa > Arthropoda > Merostomata > Xiphosura > Limulidae > Limulus > Limulus polyphemus. Next base: position 471,915 of record NW_013666136.1, read on the forward strand.
GGTGTGATGGGGATTCGAACCCGCGACCCTCAGATTACGAGTCGAGCGCCCTAACCACCTGGCCATGCCGGGCCTAGTATGAAGATAGCTAGTCAACAGCAAACTCCGACAGCTCTTAAGCTACTCTTGCCTGATTCAATAGTGGGATTCAAATGTCCCTTTTATAGCGTATCAAATATTTTTCGGTATCGTTTCGCGAACCATAAAACTTTGGATTAACGGTTTGGACATCTTGTCACTAGGCCACGCCCGGCCTACTCTTTGAGCGTGCAAATGAGATTACCATTGATTCTATTATCAAATTATTGAACTTACATGCTGATTTAGAGGAAAACTTGTCTCGTTGTGCAGCACAGACAGCTAATAATCGGTACCCCAGATCAAGATCGAACCCCTGCTGGGCAGCTACCCTGTTGACTACCTGAAAAAAAAAAAACTATTGAAATTCAAAAATCATTTCCCGTTTATATTTTTCATATAAAATATACTACAAAAAGTGCCATTATAACACATAAAATATACTACAAAAAGTGCCATTATAACACATAAAATATATTACTAAAGTGCCATTATAACACAAGATATTTCTAAATACAATATCCTAAAAAAAAAAAATGTTTGTTTTAACGCAATGCCACATTGGACTATCTGCAGGGTTTACACCACGGGGAACCGAACCTTGGATTGTAGCGTTGTAAGTCTGTAAACTTACTGCTGTCCCACCGGAGGACCGTAAAAAAAAATAACATTCTTTTCGGGGCAAATCAACTTAGAAAACAATATCAAAGATAAATATTAAACTACGAGAAAACGATTTTTTGACTATCAAGATTTGAAATCCAATTCCAATAGTTTTTAAAATGAAGTTAATTAAACGTTCTAAAATTACTCTGAACGTTTTAACACGGTTGCTGACAAGTCAAGTATTTTATTGAAAGTGTCTTTAAAAAATAAGTTGAAGCCTTCAGAAAGTATTAATATTAATTAATTAAGTATTGATTAACAGAAATATGATGATACAAGGAATACAGATTCGTTAAAAGCTAAGAACAACGTGTTCTAAGTATCTTAAGAACTTAATGCCATATACAGTACGGATTCATTACTTGATGACGTGTTATTTGTTGACACTTTGATTATGGGGAATAATGTTGACTTATAGTCACTTTGAGCGTGGGAAAACATCCTTATTTTGACTATGCATTAGTTTGTTGTTTAGGACTTTTCGCGCAAATCTACATAAAAAAAGCTATCTACGAATAGTCGTCCATAATTTGGAACTTATAAACTCAAGAGAGAGACGGAAGACACGTAAACAACAGAACCCGCCGCTAACTCTTGGACTACTTTTGTCTGACAGATTGGTGGGATTTGACCGTCACTCTTATAATTCTCTCACAGCCACAAAGTGCGGAGCGCAATTTTGAGGCAGCGGGCCATGAATCAGGAACTTTCGGATGAACAATTCAAGCACGCTAACAGCCAGGTCACACCCAGCCCTCGACCATGTTATTGACATCGAATTAGCAACCAAATAATGAATGTCTTTTAACGTATTTATTTCATATCCTTCTTGAAGTTGGATTCCAAATAAATCACATTTGTTTTACGCTACCACAAATAAACAGCATAAACAGCAAATGAATGTGAACAGTATTTAATTTTGTTGTTGTTTTTTCTTTCTTGGGAAGGGTGGGGGTGATTTTGGTTTTTTATTAGTTTTAAAACAAAGCCACATTGGACTATCAGCTGTGTACATCACGGGGAATCAAAACCCGGATTTCAGCATTGTAAATCCGTAAGCTTACCGCTGTAGGATGGATTTTGGAGGGGAGCGAGCCCGTTATTAAAAATTCTGCAGTTAACTTATCGTCGCAGTTCTTTTCTAGCTGAATCTTTCCATAGTACAGGACTTACCAATAATAAATGTCCGGAATGGCCAGGTGGTTAGGGCGTTATAATGTGACGGTTAATCGCACTATTCGTTGGTAAAAGAGTAGTTCAAGAATTGGTGGTGGATGGTGATGACTAGCTGCCTTCCCTCTAGTCTTTCACTGTTAAATTAAGGACGACTAGCGCAGATAGCCCTCATGTAGCTTTGCGTGAAATTCAAACTAATAATACCACTTTCATAGTACATGACTTACTAATAATAACACTTACATAGTACACGACTTACTAATAATACCACTTACATAGTACACGACTTACTAATAATACCACTTACATAGTACACGACTTACTAATAATAACACTTACATCTGACTCTGCTCTTAATCAGAAGTTATTTAAAATGGAAGAGAAAACGTTATAACCGCCCTACAACAGAATAACTTTGAACAACAGAATTTCATTACCTCTACTGGAGTCGGCCTATACTTACTAACGACTATTTCAAGACTGACACAAAACTAACAAAGGTTGAATTACGCGCAAAGCCACACAAGGGCTATCTGT
>NW_013666136.1:474765-479556 GCF_000517525.1 Limulus polyphemus
CTACACGAGGGCTATCTGCGCTAGCCGTCCCTAATTTAGGAGCGAAAGACTAGAGGGAAGACAGCTAGTCATCACCATCCACCACCAGTTCTTGAGCTACTCTTTTACCAACGAATAATACGATTAACCGTAGCTTTATAACGCCCCCACGACTGAAAGGGCGAGCATGTCTGGTGGGACTGAGATTCGAACCCGCGACCCGCAGATTGCGAGTTGAGTGCCCTAACTATCTGGCCATAAACTTACAAGGAGCAGATAACATCGAAACACAAAAATGACGCATCCATAGTTTTAGCAAATGAGAATGTATGGTCGATAACTTACAAAATTATATTTCAATTACTGTAGTGAAACAATATCACGAGAGCATAGAAGTAGTATAAAACTAATGGTTATTAGAAAAATGTTTCAAACTTTGAAACTGTAATAGTGGGCCGTTAAAGACAATTATGGCACGTAAATATTAAATGAATTTAGAATATTACAGAGAAATAGGTGTGACAGTTAGGGTTATCATGTTTACGTGAATTGTACCTCGTAGTAATCAAACCTGACTTTTACCACTTCTAAAACAGGGTAGAGATTTAAAATAATGGGACAGTTATGGTTATCACGTTTACGTGATTTGTATCTCGTAGTAATCAAACCTGATTTTTACCACCTCTAAAACAGGGTAGAGATTTAAAATAATGGGACAGTTAGGGTTATCACGTTTACGTGATTTGTATCTCGTAGTAATCAAACCTGATTTTTACCACTTCTAAAACAGGGTAGAGATTTAAAATAATGGGACAGTTAGGGTTATCACGTTTACGTGATTTGTATATCGTAGTAACCAAACCTGACTTTTACCACCTCTAAAACAGGATAGAGATTTAAAATAATGGTAGAGAAATGTAAAATATGACGGTAAAAAATGTTTCTAAAAAAATAGTGCCGAGCTTAATTTTATGAAGTATAATGGAACAAATCGTTCCAAAGAAAACACCAAATCATAATGAAATCATCTAAATATGCCATGTTTGTTCCTTTCAAAATTAGCAAAAAAATGTTTTTGATAGGTTATTAACCAGGTTCCTGCTCGTGCAATATACAGTTATGCAACTTCAAAAAAAATGGGACAGTAAAATCCTTATTCATGACAGTTATACACAAAACTTAACGTCTCTCAATTATTCCTTTTTGACGCAGATTATATAACGGGTTATTTTTAAAAATTCTGAATGTGCAAGTCAACAGTCACGTAGCTACTACAGCTTATATAAAGTCGTAGTGGAACGGTATGTATTAGATCCACATTTTGACAGTACACTAGATGGAATATGGGAAGCCATTAGAGAGAGAGGTGGCATGCCTTGGACATGACAGCCTCATGATGCACTGTTCTCAGATAGAGCACGACCAGATTTGGTGACGTTAGCAATGTGGTGAGACTCCAAAATTATTTTAATATATCATTCTAAACCGCTATTTAAACAGATAAATTTACCGAAACAACAACCGTCATTATTAGAAATAACAAAGTACTGACAATTTAATGAACGAACACGATGACGTAATAAACCAACTTTCTATGTATTTCATTTCAACCAGAAAAGGACAACGTTCCCATTTTGCATCCGTCGTCTTCGCAGATCAACAACCATGGAAATCTATCCCCTTTCCAACTCATTTCTGCAGACCAATAACAAAAACAATGTCTTCCCTTTTCCAGCTTTCAACTCCACAGATCAACAACCATGGAAATCTATCCATTTTGCATATCTTTCTTTCAAAGCAGAACAACTATGCTAATCTATTGTCTCTGCAGACTAACAACCAAAGTTATATATATTCACCTTTCCATGTATTATCTTCTTAGACCCATAATATCTCGCCTTGTCCCCAGTAGGTCGGTAGTAGGCTTGGGGTTTATAACGCTAAAAATCCGAGTTTGATCCCTGTAGCAAGCACACCTTTGGGAGTTTATTGTGTAACAAACAAATCTTCATTTTGAGCATATTAATGTTATTTCTGTAAAATTCGAATTTTAGCAACCGTCTCGTAAAAGCCATTCTGGCCACCAATAAATGAAGTATGATGGCTCAAAAGTCTTGGACGTCCAAATTATGTTTAACTTAAACCGTTGAAGGATCATTCTTGTCTCAAAGACCATCGAATCATCATCTTCCTTCAAAACATGATTGACAAGATGCCAGAAAATTTGTAACTAGGATATTTGACATCGTATTGAATCACTGCTATCCTCATCCTTAGGTGGTTATAATAGTAAAAAAGAAACCTGTATCAACGCTGCTGAATTTACAGCTGATTTAATCATCATCAATAGTGGTCTGTCTCAAAAATCAATTTTTTTCTCAGTCTTGATGTTGTGTACTATCTTTTGCTGACGTCAGCGGAGACTCTAACAAAGCTATAATCGAAAACAAGATGCATCCATCTCCTAACAGGGGAGCAATTACACAGGAATGGTCACAAGTCCTGTCGAAGATGTGCAACGTGATCTGCACATCCAACAACAGACACGCTGATGAGGAGAAGCCATCACTATCCTTTTCAGATGCTACCACCCTTCTGGAATGAATACTAAAGTATTTAGGAGTAGGCTTTGACAGACAACTCAACTTTATCGGGCATTAACGCTATGATAATCAAAGCTACCAAAGGCATCAATGCACTGAAAGTTGCAGCAGGAAATAGTGCTGAAAAACGCCACCTGCTTATACCCTACCACAGTATTATCCACTCTATTCTGGATTATGCGCTACCGATTATCAGATAAGTATAAAAAAATAGGTAGTAAGCTGAAACGTTTCATATTTATAAGTCTTTTTTCTACAATGCAATTATAAACCCAGGTGAAAGGATGCAGCTTATCTGTGTTATATTTTCTTTTTTCTTGTATGACCTCTATGACCATCACAGTTTATTTACGAAGTTCTTTGGCAGGAGTACAGTTTTTAAGAACAATTATCTTCTTGAGTCATAAAAGACGAGAAAGATTATTTTGATCAATAGAGAAAGAAACTCCTATTTTTTTTTACAAGAGCTCCAATAAGAACTGATTACTCTTAGAAAAACTGTAGAAGCGAAGTTTAAAGTTATAGCTTATGGGTGAAAATCCACTCAATGGTGTTCGTGAGGATAACAGGATTGGGCTTTGGCTACATCAAAGGAGATTTAACAGGTCTTTACAAGGTCTCTGTTGAAAGCTAAACATGGTATAGAAAGAGTGGAAAGACAAACCATTTGAATGAATCTAAAGATGCAAGTTTAACCATAAGAGATGAAATTATACTGATTCACTCTAACAGGGCTGACACTTATACTTATTTCACCACGGATCTAGTTAATGCGATCTACGCTAGCATCGCCAGATCCAGAAAATAATTGAGGGAAATAGTTTCGGTGGTTTCATGTTTTAAAGAGAACCACTAATATGTGTATACTTTCCTTTTACTTCCACAGGATATTCGAATCATTGCATCTGAGGAACTTTAAGTCTTCTCAAAGAGTTTGGCATTTGTCAGATTTCATCTTGTACCTGGGAGCTCAGCGATATGCTTGAGAGTTTATAACGCTAAAATTCGGGGTTCGATATTAGTTTCATCACGTAAAGGACATTCTGGCCACAGATGAGTGCAGTGTGATGGCTCATGGGTTTTGGACATTTAAATTACGTCTAAATTCCTACGTTGCTCAATACAGAATTTTAACCAAGCTTAACGCAACGCCTAAAGTGAGGTATATTGTCATCAAACAGTTTCTGGTTTATTCTTCATTCTTCATAAAATATCAATAAAAATATAACTACCGTGGTTAATTTCTGTTTGTTTGTTGTTGTTAAGCACAAAGCTACACAGTGGGCTATCCGTGTTTTACCCATGATGGGTTATCGAAACCCGAATTTTAGCGTTAGGAGCCCTCAAATTTGTCACTGAGCCATCGGTAGAAAAAAACAAAAAAGAACAACGTTTTAATATATTAGCCAGTATATAATAAGAAGTAAAGCAAATACAACGAACCGTTAAGCAGGCAATTAGATTCTGTTCAAAAACCTTCTGGAAAGCTCGAGAGTCACTACACCATTCCAACAATTCTCTTGCTGCACTCTGGAAACCAGCTGGTGATCCTAAAGCCTGAAACATAATAAATGTGAATTTTTGAAAACAGTCAAACAAATAAACTATGATACAAAACAAGAGATCAAATACATGAAAGTATAAACTCCGAAAAAATTAAGATTTCTTTTCGATTCTGTACTTCTGAAAAAAAAAAAAAACGTTCAAAAGTAAATTGCACCCACTATTAAAAAACATAGCGTTAAAGGGTTATACATTAAAATGCACGGAACGTTTAAATATTATCAAAATTCTACGGTTGTTCAATAGGCGTTGTGATTAGGGAACTCGACTCACAATCAGAGCGTTGCGGGATCGAATTCCGTACCCGAGCGTGATTGTCCTTTCAGCCGTAATGGCGCTATAATATGACGGTTAATTCCACTATTCGTTGGAAAAAGAGTAGCCCAAGAGTTGGCGGCTGGTGGTGTTTACTAGCTGCCTTCCCTCTAATCTATCACTTCAAAATTAGAGACAGCTATCACAGATAGCTCTCGAGTAGCTTTGCGAGAAAATTAAAAGATGAGAACAATCCCCCCCCCCCCATAAATAAATCACGTGCTTACAAAAAATCATCCATTGCATCACAAAAATACTTTACTTTATTCTACGGGCCCGGCATGGCCAGGTGGTTAGGGCGCTCGACTCGTAATCTGCGGGTGGCGGGTTC
>NW_013666136.1:479566-501522 GCF_000517525.1 Limulus polyphemus
AGCGCAGATAGCCCTCGTGTAGCTTTGCGCGAAATTCATAACGAACCAAAACAAACAAACCTTTATTTTAATAACAAGACTACGAATTATTTGTATAATTCCAGAGATTTTGCGATTTTATAAGAGAAACTGTAAATTAAAATAAATTAAACTTACTGTTTTATCCAATAATAATGCAAAACACACTAACAAGACGACAAATTTTATGCAGAGTATCCCCCCCCCCCAGTGGCACAACGGTATGTCTGCAGATTTAAAACGCTAGAAACCGTGTTTCGAAACCCGTGGTGGGTAGAGCACAGATAGTCCATTGTGTAGCTTTGTGCTTACCTACAAAGAAACACACAATGCAGAGTTTTTAAAAGTAATGAATGTATTGGCTTTAAACATGATTCATAAAAGATTTTCCCATTAACCATTTGTTATTTTGGTTGGAAAGAACTAGGAAGGTGTAGTCTAGTGGGTTGCGAATTGGAAAATCCAAGGTTTGAGTCATGATACGCAATTTAACACGCTAAACGCTTTCAGATGGGGGGCGTTATAACCATAAAAGTCACCGCTATTCAATTAAGATCAGCCATTATAGGCAGCGGGTACTGCTGATTGGTTGTCTTCTCCCTGGTCTGAAATTTTAAGACAACTACGAATATATTTACACAATCCTGTCCCTGGCCAGGCTGTTTAGCCACTACGTCGCATAAAGAGTCACTCAGAAACAAAGAATCGAATGGAATGTTACTTCTTCAGGGCAATTTTGTTTATTTTATCTTTTCTGATCCCTGAAAAGTTATTTGTGGTATCAAATATTACGTTCAGACTGTCTCTTGTCACTCTAGCTTGTGAATAATTTCACAGATCTTCAGAAAGTTCGGTTGAATTACAGTTTGCTACATTTCAAATTACTTTTTTTCACACATAGATTTTGATGAACTTCGGGGTTGTTGGTGTAAAAGCTAAACTGCCCACTTGTATTATCTATGCTTTAAGTACTGGTAAATAAAGATATAAAGGATTAGTTTGGGTCTCATTAAGCTAATAATGTGTCTATGATACAATAAATAAAAATATGAAGGACTATTTAGGGTCTCACTAAGCTGATAAGGTGTCTGTGATACAATAAAAGTGCTATTAGTATCAAATTAACCTGTACAGCATTCAATAATCTTTTTTTCCCCCTTTTTTTAATCTACACAAAGAGAGCTTTTATTGTTGTTAAGCACAAAGTTACACAATGGGTTATCTGTGATTACTCACTGCAGGTATCGAAACCAGAGATTTAGCGTCATACGCTCTCAGACTTACCGCTGAGCAGCCTGGAACACATATAAAAAAAGAAAAGGCTTTCTAGTTTGTGCTTTATTATGTTACGCAGTGATTTCCTTTTTTACTCCATAGAAAGGTAATGAGTAATGCGATTTTGCGTAAGTTAACGGAACTAATTAATATACTTACTTCTGAAATGTAACGGTGAACATTTCGTATAAACAAATAGATGAGTTTATGTTGAAGAAACGACTTTATATTAAGATATTAGTATTAAGAATCGCAAGAAGTGTTTGCACCCCATTATTACGGTCAGTAGATTTTAATTATTAAAATTGTGATGTATTGATGTACACGATGATGTTTATGGTGATCTCAATTAGAAATGAAACTATTGTCCGACGCATGATCTGCAACGTTCCTTTTACACATTCACATAACGTTGCATCTTCCTAAACAAGCTAAAGTATCTCAGAGTACACGTATTAACAAAGAAACAGTCCGTGCCAGAACAAGGCAACAAGGGAAACGATAACGCAAATCAAAGCCTCGCTTACAAAAGCAAATCTATGGTAATATCGACCCCAAACCAAATCAATAACCTGATTTTCCCCACGTGGTCCATTGTCTGCCTTCCGTTACAAAGTTGTAACCAAGCAGCTGACACCCGTTGGATAGCGACGGTTTCAGTTAGCAAACCAATTACTGTAAAAAAGAAAAAAGAAAAAAAAGACAGCTGTCAGGGTTAGGTGAGGATCGTCCAGTTCGATTAGCGATGTCGGTGATGAGTAAAACAACATTTGCTCTTACATTCAATAAAATTAGACCCTTATTTTCGTCCACACCCATGTGTTCACACATTTTGATCTCTTCTCAATCGGAAAATTAATTTTCTTGGTATATTATTTTTCTCTTTACAATCTAATTAGAATATATTTACTCTAAAGAAGATGTATATTTTTTTATCTTTTATTAACATAATTTAATATCAATTCAAATACTCGAATAAAATAAAACTTTACAAATCAATCCTATTTATTTAGTATATTTAGTTTTTAACCATTCCAATATAAAGTTTCACAACAACATTCTTATTTTTTAAACCAATCTAACATCTTAGTGATTATTTTGCCTTTTTTACAATTGAAGCCAGATGGCAAGCTGTTTAACACGTTTCGTCAATTTACAAATGTAATGAATATAAAATCCCCCTTCAACCAACTTATTCATTTTAACAATAGACAAACTAATTTTTTTTCAAATCTTTTTCATAAACGCTTTATGAATGTAAATTATGTAAAAAAATATTTGCATCATGAAGAAATAACATCATGCTTCCTCTCCCCAGGTAGTAAAGCTACATTAAAATACCTATGTGCAAGTATCGCCCTCTGTCGGTGACTTATTGCTAGCATATTATGGCTTATTAAAGGTCATGCATTCTTTCTCTTCCCTTGTAAAAAAATCTTGTTTGTATTATTCAAGTTTTATTTATAATAATAAAAGAGTCTATGTATGTGTGTGTGTGACCGCCATAGCTCCAAGAGGAAAAAACATAGAGACCTGAAACTTTGCACGCATACTAAGAAAACTATGAAGATGTGCACCGGGGTATTATTTTTTAGGTCTACAAAAAATATCTTTTTTTTTGTAATTATCACTTACTGAATGAACAATAAGTGGAAGTTTTCTGCCTAATACTTTTATGAACACAAACATGGGAATAAAAATACAAATTTTAGAATTAAGAAAAAAGTTGAATTGAATTAAGTTTGGGAAAAGGCAACAAACAACGGGAATAAAAATATGAATCAGAGAATACTGGAGAATTCGGAGAATAAAAATAACTCAAATAAAAACACAGGAAAAAACGAAACTGAGAAGCTAAATTAAAACTGTTTGCTTTTAAAAGGAGTTGAATTGAATTAAGTTCGGGAAATGGCAACAGACAAATCACTTAAATAATTGGTGCAATGTGTAGCTATGGAAGTAATAAAGATAATGAAGACGCTTGACTGGTTCATTGAGGTCTCTGTGAATCATGAAGGGTCATTAGAATCCTGCAACGCAGCGTGGGTATTATATGCTAGTAAGTAATATTCTTACTTGTGAAAACAGAAGACTTATGAAATATCGCTTGAGTTGTGGTTATTGTTAAGTATAAAGTTACACAATAGGTTGTCTGTCCTATTGCAGGAATTAACAAAATTTTCTCATGTTACCTTTTAATACTTGAATATTTGATATGGTATCGCATACATTAGTAATTTATAGATAAAAATAAAAAAAAATTCTACCATGCTTCTTAACCAAGAAAAACATTGATTTCTGTTTGACGTCAACGTGTCCAAAGACCAAAGCTGAATGTTTCTTCAGTTCTATAAACCATTGGACAATGACGCAGTCGAAACTGGTTTCTCCTAAGGAATGTTACGTAGGTTATACTTAATATTCAAAACTAGAGAGAAAGATCGTCGCAGTGGGATCATTACAACTGAAATGGTAATAGACAGTGTTACCGTTTTTATTTTATTGTGTTGTTTTTTAAGTCTCAGTAGCCATGGTTGAATCCCTGCGGTTTTAGAACAAGAGATGGTGACGAGCCTTTCGCACTGCAGCCCTATTAATCTTAATAATGTTTGTTATCTAGTTGCTAGGTTACCGGTGTAAACCGCACGACATGCTGTACGAGAAAGCCCGTTGCTTGAAGTCGATGAGTATTATACAATCCAAGTCTGTACGGTGTACTCCGGCAATCGATCCAATAAGCAAGTTCTATTAAACTGTTTTCACCCTAGTAAGGGGTTAATGGACATCGCGATTCTTCGTTGCAATAAACAGTGAATAGTAAGAATGTCAGTACTTCAAACTTTGTGTTTACCAAGAAAGGGGACGAAATGGATTTATCTTACGTCAGTTTTAAAAGTTTCAATATTCGTGCACAGTTCTCATTAATATTTTCTACTGAAATTTACAACCCATTGCTGTCAGGAATCAGTCACATCCTTTCAAGGTTTAAATTTTTCAACATACACACAAGAACATATTTAGTACATCCTATGCTCTTCAACTAAACATGTTTTCAATGTTCTCAGAACATGTGTAATTAGTTATTTCTTATTGTTTCTTAGTGGTTTACACACACACACTTCTTTCTTTGGAAAATTAACTAGGAAGCCAGTTTGATATCATAAAATTATAATAATAAATAATTGGTATTTAAAATAACTAAATAAATATAATTATGTTATTCAAACTTACCCTAATTCTGATTTCTGAGTGACTTAAAATATCAATTGATAATAATTACAAATCACTTACTTAATCTAGTTCACACTGTAACACTTATTGTTCATGAAACTAACGATTACAACTCACTTACTTAATCTAGTTCACACTGTAACACTTATTGTTCATGAAACTAACGATTACAACTCACTTACTAATCTAGTTCACACTGTAACACTTATTGTTCATGAAACTAACGATTACAACTCACTTACTTAATCTAGTTCACACTGTAACACTTATTGTTCATGAAACTAACGATTACAACTCACTTACTTAATCTAGTTCACACTGTAACACTTATTGTTCATGAAACTAACGATAAGAATAGCACCTAGACCACTATTAGTTTTTTCTAGCCACATCTCATGGCTGAAGAGAGGGAATAACCCCTCTGATGGCCCATAATCCTTTGGCTGAAATTATATGATATATGCATCCCACCACCTCTGTCGTAAAACAGCCGGCCTGGCACTTGGCGAGAGGCCTCGTCGGCATGGGATATGACAAATGTAGTATTATTACACACTCTTCTTTGCTTTCATTCGTAAGTTTTTAGAATTACTGTACGTGGGAAAATCACGTGAAGCGGATACCATGCCGATACATTTCATACTCAACCCAAAAAATGTTTCTGACACTCACTATAAACACAGTGAAATTTAAAAGAATCGCTGGGAAATCATAATACATTTTCTGTGCTGTTTAGCTACTTACTAAATGAATATAAACTAACCTTAAATTGTACCTGGATTAGCACTAGTAATACTAACCTCCATAATAACTACCACATAAGTTTCAAGTGTATATACATATATATATATGTTTGTGTGTGTGTGTGTTGTAAAATATATTCGAATATTAAACATTTTTGCGATACTCCACGGAGGGGGGTGGGGAGAGCTACTTTGTCCAAGTTCTGCCTTACCTCTTTAATACATTGAAGGCGTTCATTTGTTTGTTGTATATGTCTGTCCATTGCCGTAGCCATAGCAGTCATTGCCGCTATTTTGACGTCACTGGTCTATAACATCTTCTGGTGGTAGATCATTCCAACATTCTGTAAATTAAATATATATATATATATGTACATCAATTTATTATATAATCAGCCGAGTAAAACAAGTTCAATAATGAAAATAAATTACTTTGTCTATAGCACGTTATTCGGAGAAACTTCAGGCGCTGATTCAGAATTATATTAGTGGCATAGTTTCATAATGGGGTTTGGGGCATGCTTTTTTTGAAAATGTTTCCAACTATGCAAACCGATTCCCTCCCCTCAAAAATTACACAGGAAAAGGGGAGGTAGTTAGTCCATCCCATCCCTCGCTTCAGCTCCTGACTTTGTGAATTTATCTATAATGTTTCTGTAACTAAGCTTTATTTTGAATATTTCGCAGTTTATTTGTGACTGGCACATTTAATATGATTATTTTCACTGTGGTAACGCTCATAAACCCCAGGTTGGATACACGTACACCGCCAAACAATTACATGTTAGATTTATGAGTAGTCATATGCTAAAGACAACTTGCTATTTATGGTAATACAGAAGAATAACTTCCTAATCATGAAAACTATAATTACTTCTGTGCTTTGAAATAAGAAAATCATTGATTTGCATTAGTTGGTTTCCAAGGTTGTCACGAGCAACATGAATCGATTAGTACTCAAAACACAGCTTACATTACCAATGATCAATAAATAATCGACATCACCTCAAAATGATTCTACTGGTCATAGACTAAGTTATATCTTAAGTATCAAACAATTATAAATGGGTGATGTGGGGTTCAGTTAGCCTATATGAATAGGAGGCAACCATTTATCAGTTATTCAGAACAAGTGATAACACCGTGATTATTGGTTCAACATTGAGGACATCAAGAAACAATAGGGTGATTATTGGTTAAATAACGAGGACGTCAGGTAATAACACGGTGATTATTGGTTCAATATTGAGGACATCAAGAAATAACAAGGTAACATTGGCTCAGTATTGAAACATCAACAAATAACATAGTGATTATTGGTTGTGACGGATTTACTATTGGTTCAGTATTGAAGACATCAAGAAACAACACGGTGTTTATTGGTTATATCAAGAGGAAGCCAAGTAATGACAAAGTGATTATTGGTTCAATATTGAGGACATCAGCAAATAACATAGTGATTATTGGTTGTAACGGATTTACTATCATGTATCTATTTTAATATCGATGTTTGTTTAACTTAAATTGATATTTTAAAATGTACAGTGTACATAACTACTGTTAAATCTATATTGCGAAATTCCCGCCGAGTCACTAAAATTGTAGATAATTATCGAGTGTAAGAATCAACAATATATGTGTGTTCGTAAACACTGGTGTATCGTCTATATTGTTGCATAAGCTGAAAGTTCGAGAAACTCTCCTCATGCCTATAAATATAACCAACGCGACGTGCAAAAAGTATACATTATTGGTTTGCTATAGTTGGTACGTAATAAACCTTGGAAGCTATAACTGTGATTGTTATAACGCTTATTAATCGGGATCTTCAGATATTTGACAAGGAAAATTTTATAGATTTCGACTATTACAAACTATTTAACTTCAGTGGATTTACATCTGACATTAGTATTTTTTGAAAACGTTATATAACTTCAGCGGTGGACAATTTTGCGTGTGTGGCTGGTGAAGAACGAAAGAACACAGAGCTACCTAGTTCCCTGTTAAGTGAATTGTAGCTATATCTACTCAAAATTTATTTGCTCATCGTGAGTCCTCGATAAGATATCAAGGAAGTTCCAGACCAGATAGAGGACTAAATATTGTTTGTAAGTTTGTTAAAATTTTGTACATAGATCAGTATTTGTAATAACTGTTATTGTAAATTGTATTATTGTTTGTAGATTAAAATATATTTATATTTCAAAAAAAATGTGTGTATCAATCTTGTTGGCAAGTATCATAAGTTGGATACATATCGACATTTATTTAATTTATAAATCTAAATCATTATTTTACTCAGTTTCTGGTTACTCGAAATTATAATACGTTACGTAATAAAATGAAGGCTCGTCCATGATAAATTGTAATACGTAACATGGTTAAATAACGAGGCCGTCAAGTAATAACACGGTGATTAATGGTTGAAAATTAACGACATGAAGTAATAACACTGTGATGATTTCTCCAATATTCAAAACATGAAGTGATAACACTGTGATGATTTCTCCAATATTCAGGACATCAAGTAATAGCACTGTGATGATTTGTCCAATATTCAGGACATCAAGTAATAGCACTGTGATGATTTGTCCAATATTCAGGACATCAAGTAATAGCACTGTGATGATTTGTCCAATATTCAGGACATCAAGTAATAACACGGTGATTATTGGTTGAGTATTGATTATTCAGACCATCAAGTAATAACACGGTCATTTTTCTTTCAATATTGATTATTCACAACACTAAGTAATACCATGGTGATGAATGGTTCAACATTCAATATATCAAGTAATAACAGTTGAATATTGAAGACTTCAAGTATTAACATATAAATGAGTGGATTACTATTCAAGACAACAATTAAAAACACGGTGGTTATTAAGTTCAATGCATTATTACAATAAAATATTACTGTAAGACAATATTAACCCGGTAATATAATGATTTACTTATGATATCAGTAATATGGGGTCAATATTAAATTGCTTTTAGTAGTACGTGTACGTTAGTAGGACGTCTAGTTGATGGATAATTAGTAACAATACAACTAATAAACATTCTATGGAGTTTCGACTCCTTTTTTAACTTACCATACAGTAACCTAAATTAATTTAGATATGTGAACAATGTTATGAAGTTTCGTCTAATTGATTGTTCGATATTATACAGCGGATCATATGTTAAATATTTCTTTTCTTTTTCATCAAAGGTGTAATTGAAAAGAGCATTAGGATTCTACGTCACAGATTATCTTTTTAATTCCACCTTTTGTGAAAAAGAAATGAAATTTTTAACATATATATATATATGTAATCATTAAACATTCTGTAAGACTGGTTTACTAAAAACATAACAATAACACTAATTTCGTATTTCGTACTAAGCACCAGAAGAAGTTTTAGATTTGTTTCTTTGTGGTAAACCGACCAAGGAAGTTTTTTATAGAACGTTAAGTAAGTCATAGGTCACGCCACTAGTCGGTGTTTAGTAGTTTGCAGTTTAGGTGTATTTGTTTTATTTTCGAAATTCAGCGCAAAGCTACTCGAGGGCTATCTGCGCTAGCCATCTCTAATTTAGAAGTGATTAACTAGAGGGAAGACAGCCACTTAACACTACCCATCACCAATCTTGGGCTACTCGTTTACCAATAAAAAACAAGGGATTGACTGTCACATTATAATGTCTCACGGCTGAAAGGGTGAGCATGTTCGTTGACGGGATTCGATTTCGCGACCTGCAGATTGTGAGTCGAGCAACCTAACTATTACAGGCCCATTTCCATGTATAATTACTAATGATTAATTAACCTTTGTCTGCAAACTCTACAAACCAGTTAGGTTCTATTAAACCGCTAAGTATTTAATTTTGTTTTTTCAAAAATCAAATGATATATACCGCCGTAATATGCAGGTTATGCTTAATTTGACGTGCGGGTTGTGCTTAATGTAGCATAGGTTACGTTCAGTGCAGCATCCTTAATTTGCCTTGCAGGGTATGTTTAAAGTGGCACGCAAATTATGATATTTTTAGCAAGATGGTTATACTTGTGAAATATTACTAGTAATGACAATGAGAAACTTGGCTTTGAGTTATTTTATACCTATGAAATATTACTAGTAATGACAATGAGAAACTTGGCTTTGAGTTATTTTATACTTATGAAAAGTTACTAGTAATGACAATAAGAAACTTGGCTTCGAGTTATTTTATACCTATGAAATATTACTAGTAATGACAATGAGAAACTTGGCTTTGAGTTATTTTATACCTATGAAATATTACTAGTAATGACAATGAGAAACTTGGCTTTGAGTTATTTTATACTTATGAAATATTACTAGTAATGACAATAAGAAACTTGGCTTCGGGTTATTTTATACTTTATTGTCATTACTAGTAATATTTCATCATCTACTACCATTCACTGTCTGGATCGATCACCGGTTAGGTGTCAGGCGCTTTAACCCACAACATATCTACTACCATTCACTGTCTGCAGCTCGTGGGTATGGTCAAGATCAAAAGGTCAAATACCTCCCATACTGATCCCCCCCCAGTGGCACCGAGGCATGTCCGAGGACTTACAACGCTAGAATCCGGGTTTCAATACCCGTGGTGGGCAGAACACAGAGAGCCCTTTGTGTAGCTTTGTGCTTGACTACCACCAACCAACCCATGCTGAGATGGCATATAGGATCCGGTGCTGATTTATTTGACACAGACGGATGAGAACGGTAACACATTCTCCCTGGACAGGATGCCAGGACATCGCAAGTTAATCCCCGCTAACAGCTGGGTAGACTGATACAACTGGGATAAAGTGTCTTGCTCAAAGACACAACAGCAGAGCATGCATGAAGGCAATACACCACGCTGTCCCCCAATGGGTATAGTGCCCCCAATTTCTTTTTAATTTTAAAAGTAACACCATAGTAGAAATTAATTTGTTGTTGAAAATCACCCTTAATTTCTACCCTTGTTAGACGTTAGCAATATATATATTTTCCTCGTAATTCAATTTACCTAATATAACAACGCACAAACTAGTATTACTCTCCAAAGTATATCAGTATTAAACACCCAGCGTAGACGTACACATGTTCATACTTAGAAAGTTGTGTTCTAGTCGTAAGCCAATATTCATGTAGTTTAAAATTCAAATACACGAGTATTACTTTAATCTCTTTACATTGAGGTTATGATGCCACTAAATTTGCTAAGTTTAGCATCTTTCTAAGCTCAAGGCATTCCATGAAGTTAAAAGTAGGTATTTGTTAAGCATGTTTTCTTTAATTATACGTAACTTATTCAAACAGGGTTAGTAATGTCACAGAAACGTTTTCATTCAGATGGAAATTTAAATGTGATATTTGTTCTAAAATTAATTTACATTTACTGAGCACTGAACAACTTCATAATCTGTTTGATGTTTAATAGAAAGATCACGAATTGACATGAACACGGGTATATAAATTGAAATTTTGATATAGTGGGGCGTTGATAAATCGATCTGTCTACTATTTAGCCACACACTGACAACCGGTCATCCCGGTATTCACTTCTGATCTGCACTGATTACACTAAGTGTAAAAGGTTTCTTATACATTCGATTGTGTCAAAAAATAAATAAAAAAATAACCCGAAGCCAAGTTTCTTATTGTCATTACTAGTAATATTTCATAAGTATAAAATAACTCGAAGCCAAGTTTCTCATTGTCATTACTAGTAATATTTCATAAGTATAAAATAACTCAAAGCCAAGTTTCTCATATGTTGTGGGTTAAAGCGCCTGACACCTAACCGGTGATCGATCCAGACAGTGAATGGTAGTAGATATGAGGATGTTGTGGGTTAAAGCGCCTGACACCTAACCGGTGATCGATCCAGACAGTGAATGGTAGTAGGTATGAGGATGTTGTGGGTTAAAGCGCCTGACACCTAACCGGTGATCGATCTTATGTGAAAGCTATCTTATTAGTTATTTGTATTTTTTATGTCCTGTAGGCGGAATGTTTCCAACGCTTTGTGATGATATAAGCGCAGACATTTTTATTAAAAATTATTACCTTATATTCTTTATTGACAAAGGATTTGATTTTTATTTTTGTTTTGCATATGTAGTTAGTTATTAATGAAACGGTGATCAGTTTTATGGTCGAAATATGTTATGAGTAATGAATTTCACACTAAACATCTCACTTTCTGTTTATATATACAGAGTTACTTACAGAGACGTACAGCGCAATATATGCGTAAAAATATTATTTCAACAGTTAAGTAAATATTAACATCAAAAGGAAGAACTGTGCTAAATACAGCAAGACCAAACCTGTGATTGAAAAAATAAGCCTTAAAAACTATAACAAAAACGCTGCATAAAGTAAAACGATCACCAGGGCACATATTACAATGTGGGATGTAAGGTGTGTCCTGGGTTTGGAGGTGACTGAAGAGGTAAAACCCCTATTGCCATGGAGATACACCGTCTACCAGTCTTAACCTCCGTTCGCTAGTCTCACATCTTAAAGGAAAAATAAATATAAGATAAATAAGAAATATAAACAAGATATGGGTGCTCAAGCCCACAACGTCCCACATCTATATCATCCTTTACTGCCTGCAGATAGTTGTGGGAAGGTGACTGCTCTCCAAAGAAATACAAAATGAAAGAAAATTGAAAATAAGGTCGTACCATTGGGGCTAGGTGAGGCAATCGTACCTTCTGACATTGACATTCCAACCCCCATTGCAGTATTAAAGGCCGAAATTAATTTTTTGTTTGTAATTAAGCACAAAGCTACACAATGGGTTATCTGTGCTCTGCCCACCACGGGTATCGAAACCAGGATTCAAGCGTTGTAAGTCCGCAGACATACCGCTGTGCTACTGGGGGGCCCGAAATTAATAAATTAGTTAGTAGTACAGTAGACAAATTATACTAGTAGAAAGGTATAAGAACCCAACCAAGTTAACTAAACTAGTATAACTCCCAACCTCCACCCATTAAGTTTACTCTAGCCTTTATAAGAGCTTTTTTGTAGTTGTTAAGTCTTGTACTGATAATATATATATATATATATATATATATATGGAGAGATTGCAAACATACACATATATATGTGATATATATAGTATTTTATATGTCACCCTTATTAGTGTTTGTGTTGTTAAATTGCGAAGAATAAGACATTTTGTTAGGTGTTAGAGTAAAAATGTACAGGATTTTTAAAGCAATATGTTTCTATGTCACCATTTTAGAACTTACGAACATGGTTGTCGTATTATGCAAATGAATACATTTATACTTACATTCAGTTATCAAAAGTCACACATAAATACATATGTTGCTTGTTACTATGGGATTAGTTGCCACGTTACAAAGCAACACGTGAACTTAGTTGTAATATTGTTGTGTTATGTCTCTGTTCGTTTGTTAATTTCCAGTATAAATTCCTTCCGAAAAACTTCGGCGATACAAGTCCTTTCTTAAATAAAACAAGTTTATTCTTTCTCAAAACAACTTTGCAATACACTTAATTTCCACAGTCATATTAACTTACACACACACTATAATTCACAACGATTCACGCACTTTACTTACGGTCACTACCGCGCTTGACTCAATTGTCCGTCTCTATCTCTGCATGTCTGCAATTCAATTCCGATTAATTGTCTCGCTTTATCTGGCGCGCAATATACAGGAATAGAGGGCGTCTAGCAAATACTGTATTATTCGTGATGTTCCTCGATCCTTCTAGAAACTCATCACGTGTTACCAGTGTCACGTGACTTCCGCTGTCGTAACAGTTGTTTTAAAGTTGTTTTGTTTATTTTGGAGAAGAAATGGATGTCCGTGTAAATTGCTGCCTTGAAAAATAGACATACTTATGTAAGTATATCAGAGACTAATAAATTATGCAAATATAATTCCTTCCAATATATACAGTAACGTACGCACACATTTAAATGTATGACTAGAACACAGACTTCTAAGTGTGAACATGTGTACGTCTATGCTGGGTGTTTAATACTGATATACTTTGGAGAGTAATATACGTTTATGCGTTGTGATATTAAGTTATATTGAATTACGAGGGAAATATACATTGCAAACTTCTAACAAGGGTAGAAATTAAGGGTGCTTTTTAACAACAAATATATTTCTACTATTGCGTTATTTTTAAAATTAAAAAGAGATTGGGGAGGAGGGACCACCATACTCACTGTGGAACAGTGCGCATATGTGTATCAATAACAGACTGGATGTCAACAGTTTTAAAAGAAACTTCATGTAATAAATAATAGAAACTTTGAATTTATTATAACGCATGGATCTTTTTATAACCAAATAGTTATAGCAAGTCGGTTCTATTGTTACAGCAGCTTCTTACAAGATAAGAGTAATGTGGTGATATTAGCAGCTGCTACTTGATTACACGCCCTTGGCCAGATATTTATATTCAATAAACAACTGTACTTGTTACATACACACATATACGTATGAAACTGAGTGCAGGAAACCAACTTCGTAACACATGACACACTTGGAAACAGGACGATTCTGTGTGAAAAAATAACGTTTTCTTTCCAAGAAGAGTAACATACGCACACAGCCACGCAAACAAGAATATAGGCAGACAATACGAAAGGAAGATAGATACATCCTCTGGTGTTATGGCCCATGTTTATGTGTTGTCATACATGCTGAGAAATAAACGGATACAAACATATAAAGTAAAATACACATCAATAAAAAGATTAACATACGAATAAATTAGATAACCATATAAACAGGAAGCTAAGTGGATAAACAGGCAGACCGACACCTATTTAAATTGGTAGACAAGCAAATAGAACGATTGATAATTAAATACAGATAAACATAATTAAATATACTTTCATTACACAATTTTCTTCTTTATGTTGAAATACTTTTAAAAAAAAGGCTAAAGCCATAGGCACACAGACCTATGTACAGAATAGATATCTTTCTTAACGGTCTAGCTACGGTGACAGTATATAAGCAACGTCTTGTGTTAAAAAAATCAACCTAACCGCCTTTAGTAACAGTGATTCACGTCTAAAAAGCTATTCAGAATACGACAGTAAAACGTACCATACCAATTTCTATATAGAGCGTGTAGTCACGCATACTGGGTACGAGGCTACGTAACCAAACGCTTAGCCAGTTAATTCTTTTCAAGTTATGTTTGGATTCTTATGGTCAACTTATCGAGAAGGATATCTTAACGGAAAATGTTTTTATCCACAAACAACGCGGGAACCTTCTATTTATATAATACTCCTATCACAAAGAAAATAGGTGAGCCATTTTTTTTGTGTGTGTGGCTATAGCTACAAGTCTATTACGCTCGTTGAGTAGCTGTCTGAATGGACCCTTGTGCTCAGTTGAATCAAGTGAGGAAGTAAGGGGTATATCATAATTATCCATACATTAAAAAAAGGACGCCAGGGCACTTAATAACGGTAATTGAAGTGTTGTATCGAGCCGTTAGTAAAGAAGCTGAGGAGTTAATTGGTTGGTTATGTTTATAAGCTATCCTTGTGTACGTGGCATCCCCCCTTATACTTTAAAAGTTAACTAACAATATAATTAACTTTAATACTAGTAATAAACGACCTTATAACACCAAATTTGTATCTTTAATTGGACACTAAACGTTTCGCTTTATAGCTTCTTCAAAAGCCTTCCTCTAAAACACAAACCGTGACTATTTTAGTGGAACGCTCCTGAAGAAGCTATAAAGCGAAACGTTGAGTGTCCAATTAAGGATACAAATTTGGTGTTATAAACTCGTTTATTACTAGTATTAAAATGTTTTTCCATACACAAATACTCACTACAGAAATTAAGTATAATACACTGTAAAATACACAGGAAAACAAATTTTTATGATAGCCTAAACAAAATTATATGGTTTGTTATGAATTTCTCGCAAAGCTACACGAGGGCTATCTCCACCAGCCGTCCCTAATTTAGCAGTGTAAGACTAGAGGGAGGTCAGCTAGTCATCACCATCCACCGTCAACTCTTGGGCTACTCTTTTACACACGAATAGTGGGATTGACCGTCACATTATAACGCTCCCACGGCTGAAAAGGCGAACATGTTTGGTGGGACGAGGATTCGAACCCACGACCCTCAGATTGGGAGTCGAGCACCCTAACCACCTGGCCATGCCGGGCCTGCAAAATTATATGAAAACCTGTGCTGGAAGCGTCGTCTCCGAACTACTACAGAAATAAGAAGCTCGTTTAAGTATTTGAAATATCGCGTTGTTGTTTCTCTGACATTTTAAATTCACGTGAAAACTCCAAACTGAAAGTAATTCACTAAATAAAAAATAAACTGGATTATTCCATGTTTGGAATATGCGCTGACACAATCCAGCCCCGGATATATCACGCGGTATGTGCGCATGCGCGGTCTCTATTTTTTCTAATACTTGAAATTAATTTTCGAGTCGGTGAAATAATCTTGATATACTTTTGGTAAACAGACGACAAGGCATACAGTGAATGGAGATTGTTCTCTTATAATGCAATTCTAGCAAGAATAATGTCTTTGTTGGTACTAACAACCAGTACCAAGCTATTTCAATCAGTCATACAAAACCAAAAATAACAATTACTTTACAGAATTAACTAACAACCAGTACCAAGCTATTTCAATCAGTCATACAAAACCAAAAATAACTATTACTTTACAGAATTAACTAACAACCAGTACCAAGCTATTTCAATCAGTCATACAAAACCAAAAATAACTATTACTTTACAGAATTAACTAACAACCAGTACCAAGCTGTTTCAATCAGTCATACAAAACAAAAAAATATCTCTTGCTTAACAGAATTAACTAACAACCAGTGCCAAGCTCAGACTGGTGTATTTACGTGTTTTACACTCACCAAAAAGAAACCCATCATTCTATAGGTATTTGAAGAACTTGTAGCAATCCGCCACAATTTAATTCTTCGTATTGTTAATCTGTCTATCTATTTTCAAGTCTGATTGTGGTGATCTAATAATTAAACACAACAGTTAAAAAATGTGTATGTGATGTAGTGCGTAAAAAAACGTTTTGTATTTGAGATCTTGAAAGCTGTCGTATATTTCAGAAGCAAGTGATGTTAAACTAGATAGCAAGTACGTTGCAACTTGCATAGATTTAATAATCATAAGTACAAAATCTGACAACAGATGGCAGGGTAAACAAACTTATCCTTCGTTGATTCACATGGATTCCCATTTTAAATTTATCACAAGTATATCGATCTCTGCTGAATCGGACTTTACTGTTTCCAATCTAGTAAAGGTAAAAAGCAGAACAAATATACTTTTTAGTAGGTAACTGTTACTAATGCCCTATTCGTCAAAGTGGCAACTACTGTGTTAGCTTACTTATAATAGTTGTATTAGTACAATTGATATATTAATCTTTATTGAGAAGTCATTGACACTGGATATAATGGTACATATTATATTAATACACTATTTAATTTTGTACCATAAATGATTTTATATATACGTATTTACAATTCAGA
The DNA here is from genome assembly GCF_000517525.1 of Limulus polyphemus. Taxonomy (NCBI): domain Eukaryota; kingdom Metazoa; phylum Arthropoda; class Merostomata; order Xiphosura; family Limulidae; genus Limulus; species Limulus polyphemus. The sequence continues at coordinate 496,407 of NW_013666136.1, forward strand.
GTAGTTATGTACCTATGGATATATTTTCAACAACTATATAATAATAATGTTATTCCTATCAGTGGAATAACATATTTTTCACGAGTAGATTATCAGAGAAGGCTGATAGTAATATTATCAAGCGCAATACTTTAGTGTTTACATTCGAGATGTTTTTAGAGTACACTGCACAAAAGAACTGCAAAAAGAGAAGAAAAAAAACTGTTACAAAACGTCAATCAATCCTTAGTTGGCACAGCGGTATGTCTGTGGACTTACAACGCCAGAAACCGGGCTTCGATACCCGTGGTTGGTAGAGCACAGGTAGCCCATTTTGTAGCTTTGTGCTTAATTACAAACAAACAAAAAATTTATCATGCAAATCGAGCACTTGGTGATATTATATACAGTAGTCTCACACAATTTTGTCTCGCAGTTTAAAGTGCTTCAAATTGTTTATGAACCATAGCCTTGAAAAACTAATTATGTGGAGAATCAAAGGACAAATAGACGGCGGCTAATAACAGCAGCTTTTCGCGAATTGGCTACACGTGAATCACGTGATAGTGAGATACGGAAGAGTTTACAAACCAATAATACAATAATACCTGAACATGGCAGATTATCGTTCACAAATCAAGTAGACTACAGCTATCTGTTGATTTTGACTCGCTGCAATGTTAAAGTACCTGTTTGGACATTGAATCACGTATCCGCAGCCGCAATTCGACGCAGTGTCAGTGTTTAGGTGGAAAAAACTGACTTCACAAGGCTGGCGTGTATGCTATAAATTAAATGAGGTACGTTTTTGGCACAATGTAGTTCGCCAAAAACATATTTAGTGGATACTGATACAGATGACTGACACTTCACCAAGCGGTCAGATAGGCATGGCTTATTCACTTGGAGAGAATCTAGAACCAGATATAAGCCCATTTTTATAGAGGAACGTGACACACAGACACACACATGTGATAACAAAGAATAATGGTATGGACAGTAATTGGCCAACCTCTGTATCTTGTGAAAAGCCATATGTTATAGAGATTACGTCCTACGACCTCGGTGCAATTGGCCCTGAATCAATGTTAATGAATGATATGGACTGCCTTCAATGTGTTAAGCTGACCACTAGATTCCTTGAAGAGGATGGGATTGACTGAATGGAGTGGTTTGAATGCAAATCAGACCTCGCTCCCATCAAGCACATATCAAATGTTCTTTGTATCCTGTTAAGTGTCTCCAGGTTCTAAAGACTTCTGGAAAACAATTATTCTGAAAAAGTAGTCGAAGGCCTTGCAAGATCTGATTTGGAGCATGAAAGCTCAGTTCAGGCTGATCTTGATGACATATTCTATACCGAAGTGAAAAGTCACGAACTACAAAGACGTAGTCTTGTTTTAAAAGAAAAATGTAGCAGATAGAAAACTGTTAGTCGTTGTTGTTAAGGGCAACTGTTGAGTAAGCTTGTTCTTAGACTATATATGAACACACGTTACTGTATCTTTCTTAGCTAAAACATTATGAATCCCAATTATCCTTTACCAATTACGTTTGGTATCATATATTAACAACCTCTTTCTTTTATAGTTTATCACACTGCTTACCCATAGGGGAAGGAAAGCACTTTGTTAATCTATATGTAACCCATGGGGGAGGGAAGCACTTTTTTTAGTCTATATGTAACCCTGAAAGTGAATATTTGGAACATTGAATTTTGCAGGCGGTGATTATCAAGGTTAGGTCGTTCTCCAACTATCAATTACTTTCATAAGAGTTTAAATATCCCAAACTGAAAACTAGAAAAGTAAAAATTAGCATCCTTATAATATGTATGTAGAAATAGTTATGAAAACATATAAGCGTTACACATACAGCAGTTAGAAACAACCACTCATGACAACTAGATGGTGAATTTACTAATGGTATAAAACTTTATTACAGAAACCAGAAAAGCAAATCGAATAAGTTGTACAATGCATTAGTACTTTTTATGTGTTCCCTTTGCTGTACAAAGAATACTGCATCTTGTTTTCATGCTATCAAACAGCTAACCGATACACGATTGAGGAATATGGTTCAAAATGTTATGTATTACTCCTAACAATTCCAACAAGATTTTACATAAGGCCATACAGCCTCAAGAATATTGGTATGGTGGCTTTACGTAGATCAAGACATAGTCATAATTGTTTTATTCCCCCGAACTTTTATAGGAGCTACACTGGTGTGGCACTTTTTTATTGGTTGGATGATAACCAATCATACTGTGATCTATCTATACGTTGTTATGGTTTGGTGCAATTCCTTTTCACTCGATAAAGGGGTGGCATTTAGAAGAAAGCTGCCATTTTTTCGTGAAGGAGCGCCTCCTTGATGTTTATTATTAATTATTCGCATGTACAAGTACAAGAGAAGTGGGAATCGATATATATGTAATGTAGCTAGTTATAGTAATGTAGAAAAGTTTTAATGCTACAAAATGTATTGAAACAAGAAAGTCAAAAACTACAAAATCTGGGTTATTTAAAATTTAAATAATTTCATCTCTACTTTGGCAAATCACCGTGATTATGTCGGTCTGGACCACGTTCTAAAGCTCATTTATTCAAAGAGAACGTTCTCGAAATAATATATTTACTTACATTATAAATCTATGGATCTGAATAATTTTAACAACTCCTTCATGATTAGCTTATTGTAACAGTGTTTACAAATTTCTTCAGTCCTTACACCCCTACGAGCCTTGCTAAAAGTGGAACATCATTTTACCAGCAACCAATCAGAGAGCCATGACAAAGCGTGTTAAGAAAACCATAAAATTAGGCCACAAAAAGAGTATAGGTTTGCAAGGCAAACGTATGGTTAAACGATGAAAGCACATAAATGCGGAAACTATTACGACGTGACATGGTTTTTCAGGTGAATAAATGGATAAAACCTTTTTTTTTCTACCATAAGCTGAGTCAAGAGTATTAGAGTGTGACACGTTGCAAGAAGATCAAAGTCTGTAATTAATACTGTATTATTTTATTAGTGTGTAAAATATTACGCAGGATGTCCAATCTTAACCACGATTAAGAAATGTATATTGTGTAAATAAGAAAATACTGTTTTTTTTTTCACTTTATTTTTTTATTTTTAATCGACTTTTATCATGACAAAACGAGTACGTTAACGATTTGACTCCCGGTGCGAAAGCGGTAAGTTTAGGAACTTGCAACGCTAAAATCCGGGATTCGATTCTCCCTGGATCGACACAGCAGATAGCCTAGTGTGGCTGTGCCCTAAAATAGACAAACCTTGTAAAATATTTTATAAGACAAGCTAATTTCTGTTTATTAACTTACATCACTCAAATGTAATTTTTATTGACATTGAAATACACAGTAAATAAAACTGGAGTATGTCCGGCCATATTTCATTATATGTTGTTGTTATTTGTTTTGTTTTTAGCGCAAGGCCTCACAATGGGCTGTTCTGAGCTCTATTCATGGCGAAGAATCGAAACTCGAATATTGGTATTGTAAGTCTGTCAAATTACTGCTTCCCCACCAAGGAGCTGTTTGAATATAAGAAATTGTACTTAACCGCAAACGTTTAAATATCTTTATATATAACTAAGTGTATTATCCATGGGTCATTTCGTTACTGTAAAATATTTAAAATGATCTTTATCAGCAGGTCCATCATAAATGCCTCCGGTGGCTTAGCGGGATGTCTGAGAGCTAATAACGCTAAAAATCGGATTTCGATACCTGTGGTGGGCAGAATACAAATAACCCATTGTTTAACTTTTTGACTTACAACAAACAAACCATCATATTTTCCGTTCATATATTACAATTCACAAAAAAAGAAATATATCTGTTCATAAACAAAAAGGCTTATCGTTCACCCTTTTTTTAGTATAAAACTTCTTCGATTTATTTGTTACCCGTTTTTTGAACAGGGTGGTTTATCTCATTCTCTCTCCCTATATTAATCACTAGGTGGTGTACCCGTGAAATAAAAACTCGTTTATAACAAAATGATAGGATAGGAATATATGCTTCAATTTTATTAACATAATAAACATATAAAAGTGTAATAAAAATACATAAAGGTATCAATACTGAAAAGAAAGACATAACGTTTTCAAGAATCCTAACAATAGTGGTTACATAGTTCATTCTGATGCTGAGAGGTATACAACATTGGTAGTTTTTCCGAAATAAGCTATGAAATTAGATAGGGGGGTTGAACCCCCCGTGACCTTCCTCATGTCATCCTATGTCAGGTTCGGTGCTGATTGATCAAGATATTTGGAAACGTATAAGGAACAGATACAAACACACATTGACGTTTATTTTTTTTTATAGATAACACCTACTACTAACATTGGATACTAGGTTGAAATAAATCTAAAGGAAAAGTTTGACGATTCCAAGGTTCGTACTACGTTTTCATCATACATGTTCATAAATAAAAAGTTTCTAATAATATGCAAGACGTATACAAGCTACGGAAATATGCCACCAATCAAGGTATGTTTTTTATTAATATTTTTCACCGTCGCCCTGTCCAGGACCAATGTATTAAGACTCGTTTTATGCAAAATTATTGCCCACATGTCTCGAACATTATTTAAGTAAACGTTGAAATAAAAATTTGAACAAGAGAAGTATTATATAAACTTGGGTACGAATATTGTTGTTCACAATTCAACTCTACATGGAGCATAATGTTTGGGTATGTTTACCCTACAGATAACACAATGTTCGGGTATGTTTACCCTACAGATAACACAATGTTTGGGTATGTTTACCCTACATATAACACAATGTTTGGGTATGTTTACCCTACATATAACACAATGTTTGGGTATGTTTACCCTACAGATAACACAATGTTCGGGTATGTTTACCCTACATATAACACAATGTTCGGGTATGTTTACCCTACGTATAACACAATGTTTGGGTATGTTTACCCTACAGATAACACAATGTTTGGGTATGTTTACCCTACAGCTAACACAATGTTTGGGTATGTTTACCCTACAGATAACACAATGTTCGGGTATGTTTACCCTACATATAACACAATGTTTGGGTATGTTTACCCCACAGATAACACAATGTTTGGGTATGTTTAC
>NW_013666136.1:501543-511289 GCF_000517525.1 Limulus polyphemus
CAATGTTCGGTATACGTTTACCCTACGTATAACACAATGTTTGGGTATGTTTACCCTACAGATAACACAATGTTTGGGTATGTTTACCCTACAGCTAACACAATGTTTGGGTATGTTTACCCTACAGATAACACAATGTTCGGGTATGTTTACCCTACATATAACACAATGTTTGGGTATGTTTACCCCACAGATAACACAATGTTTGGGTATGTTTACCCTACAGCTAACACAATGTTTGGGTATATATATATTACGGCATCGTTTAATCCCTTGGATTCAAGCTGAATACAACAAGGTCATGACCATTGACCCAGTTACGTGGTGAAGCTTTTTAAACGTTTAGTCCGTTGGATTCCTAGCTGTAAATTGTATGCAATAGGTCATGACCATGGACCTAGTTACTTGGGAAAACTTCTTAAACTTGATCTTGGAGAAGACAAAACAAAAAAGAACCGATTCAAAAGAAACATTTTTTATTTAATTTGTAGTCAGAAAATAAAAATTGTATATCAAATGCAAAGTAATGCTAGCAAAGTGAAAAACCAGGATTGGCTTTAACAGAGTAAAGAACGATAATGGATTTTCGCCCAAAATAGAAAAAAAATATCTAAAATCCAGTATTTTAAATCTAAATAGGAAAAGGCTTAATGTAGAGAATTTTTTATTATTATCAATATTTTATGTAATCGGAAAGCTAGGAGACCAAATCGAGAAAAGGTTGCATATAAGTGTTATATTGGAACTTTTATTCGTCTATTCACCAAGTGACGAGCCAATCAGAATACTGACGTATTCGAGATGCTTCCGACTCCGAGCATATGCAAATCGTACCAGTGCGTCACCGAGACTAATTCTGTGGACATTCTAACTTTCATTGATTAGTCTGTGCGAAATATCACACGTTGTGGTTACATATTGCTAGAAGTAAAATGTTTAAACAAACCTAAAGATACAAGTTTCAATTTTCAAAGAGTCAATTTAAATAGAACGGTACAGACTGGTTGGGAATGCTGTTGTTTTTGTTTAAAGTTAAGCACAAAGCTACACAATGGGCATTCTGTGCTCTGCCCACTACAGGTATCGAAACCCGGTTTCTAGCGTTGTAAGTCCACAGACTGTGACACTGGGAGGCAGAAATACTCTATTATGAACATCTTTACTATTTTTAACAGCGACCATAATCCTGTTTAAGAAACTTAATTCCTAATAAATACTTTAATATAACAAACTCGTAATTTTAATGAAATACACTACGTGTTGACACTAATATTTCCTAAGAAATACTCTTAAAAATGTCTACGTCCAGTCGTGTTTGTCATTTATGTCATTACATTTATTATTGTTAACTGAATTGATCCTAATACACCACTTGATGCTTTTATTCGAAAATTAAGAAACATAACGCTTTCAAAATCAAGTGAATTAGATAATAACTAACTTATTAGGAATGGCTGTGCTTTTTTGATAAAACAATAGTTCTTCATTTACTGCTTTGACATCGAAACGTACGTATTCGAACATATTTTGTTTAGTTATATCCACCACATAAAACCATACTTATGCCACCAGGTTACTATTTGAATAACTTCAGAACAAAATGAACCGTAAATTCTAAAATCATCCTCGTGCTAATGAATTGATAAAGAGCTTAAACGTTCCTAACTGTTAATTTCTTAAACTCTCTCGAGATTTTCTTGGCAGGTCAGTTTTGCTGTATTTTATTCTTTTGGATAAAATAATATAAGGCGTTCGTTTTAACATGATATACCCTTTGTTTCCGATTCGGAAATGTATTTGAATTGGCACATTTAGAGAACAAATTCTGAATTCTATCTAAAATATCAAAATTTACTTGTCAGTCTGTAGGCCAGGTGGTTAGGGCATTCGAATCCTCGTCCCACCAAACATGCTCGCCATTTCAGCCGTGGGGGCGTTATAATGTGATGGTCAATCCTACTATTCGCTGGTAAAAGAGTAGCATAAGAGTTGGCGGTGGGTGGTGATGACTAGCTGCCTTCCCTCTAGTCTTACACTGCTAAGTTAGGGACGATTAGCGCAGATAGCCCTCGTGTAGCTTTGCGCGAAAACCATAACAAACAAACAAACCTTAGAATTAGTGATAGAGTTCGTATCTCATCGGCTTTTTGGACACATTTTTTCTTGTAGGTTCACGACTTTGATTACGGGGTTCCTAATAGTGGTTTATATTTTTACCTTAGATAGATGAATATTTCTTGTTCACAAAACTGTCGAAGCGTTTCGCACGAAACATGCGACCTTCTTTTTGAGTTAGTCGCACATCGTCAAGGATCATTTCCTTTCTTTGCGTTGCTGAATTTTCCCGTTGAAGATGTCACTGCAGAATTCATCAGACTTGCACTATTGTGTTATTATCTAGTAGCATCGTTCGTGTAAAGGTTTAGGAATACTTGAATGATGTGTTATCTCTGGTTTATCTTATGGGATGACAAAGTGATGTGGATGACAAGTGCACTCTCGGATAATCGACCCTCTTTTAAGTGGCATAGAGTTGTTGATTTCCTCAGTTTAGACAGATTATCTTCAGAATTTGATAATCTTAGAGCTCCAACCAGTATCCAGAGAGATGTGTCTTTAGTCCAGTGCGCTGTAATTGCTGAGTTACAATTATCTGTGAGTGTGTGTGTCTATGATTAAATATTGTGTTTTCTTTTAACAGATAGTCTGATTCCAGTCTCTTCCAACAATTCAAGCAGATAGGGCATTCAGATTTAATTTCGTAAAATATATTTTTCCAAACGTCTTGTTAGAAGAGCTACTACTTCTACCAATATGAAATCAACGTACCTAAAAACATCATAAATTATACCCAAAAAATATAAACAAAAAGATCACCAGTTAATTCCCTAAACTTCTGCAGGGGGGCTCCTAAATATCTGTCATAAAAATGAGTGATTTCGCCAAGTTGTTTAGCCAGCTCTTTACTCTGAATGTTGTAGCAGGTAAAAACTAAAATCACTCGCTATGATGCAGCTGTAGATCCCATCGGTAAAACTAGCAAGTAATTTGTGGTTAACTTGAACATACGCAAGTAGCTAGAAAGGTAGTTTAAAATAAATTCATAATTCGAGTTAACCTTTACATTTTACCGGAGGCAACAACAAAAGTCTGCTTATGTGGCTAAGTAATTGTAATTCAAAAGCCTTTTTACTTTTATTATTTTTTGTGTGTGTGATCCCCAAGTTTATTACACATCAAAAGAGGTATCGAGTTTCCTAAAACACTTACCTGGTGACTTTCTGGAACACTGCCAAATGTCTGCAGAATAACCTATTACCCTATGGTGTGTATGTGTGCTTGCGCGCGCGTATGGTCATTTCGTTGTATTATCAATCTCTTCCAGGCTCACATTAAAATTTCTCGAAATAATGATAATTACTTAATTTCTTTAGAGGTTAATTTAAACATAATCTGTCAATATACGAAAAAAACTATTTTTACGTACAACATTTCATAGTGGATGTTTTATCGATTTTTTTAAACGACAAATTATTTAATTACTTTTGAGACACAATCACTTAAAAAAAATCTGTAGCCTCACAACTTAGCAGTCTGAAAATACAGAGCTTACTACTTGCTAAACATAAAAAATTAGAAACTTCACAATTAAGTAATCTTACAACTTAATGGTCGTATAACTTTGACACCTAACAGTAATAAACTTAAACCTTATACCACATGGTATTTCACAATGTAGTAATACAGCGTATAAAACAAAGTCAGTAGTTTGAAGGTTGTAAATCTTTCTACTTAGAATCTTGCAAGCTAACACATCTTACTATTTTATAGTCTGCAAGCTAACACATCTTACTATTTTATAGTCTGCAAGCTAACACATCTTACTATTTTATAGTCTACAAGCTAACACATCTTACTATTTTATAGTCTACAAGCTAACACATCTTACTATTTTATAGTCTGCAAGCTAACAAACTTTATATATATATATATATGACAAGAGTGTAATCAATAATATTTGTCGTCGTGCATCTGCTTTCACTCATTCCAGACTGGCTTCTCTATTAAACATTTTGGAGCACTCAATACAATAGAATTGTTTGTTTGTTTGTAATTAAGAACAAAGCTACACAATGGGCTATCTGTACTCTACCCACCACGAGTATCAAAACCCGAATTCTAGCGTTGTAAGTCCGCAAACATACCGCTGTGCCAATGGGGAGCTATACAATGGAATAATTCACTTTGACGAATGAGAAGTGAATAAAACTGCTCAAATTACAATGCCTTAGAAATTTGTATAAAAATACTAAAATCTTATTTATTGACAAATGTATGGAAAACGAAATATCATAAACCAAAGTGGAATGATATAGTTATTGCTTATCCTTAAGATTATCTCAAGATGTTACTTCTAGGTAACCTTTTCATGTAATTTTACTTTCGACTTCTTTGTTGTTTATACTTTTTAGCACAAAGTTGCTTAATCGTACCCTGGATTTTACAATCGTAAGTCCACAAACTTACCACTGACCCCCCGGGTGATCCGTACTGCAGTTGTTGATAACTAATAAATAAGCACGGACTTGTAATTTAATTTTTCCATTGAAAACAGTATCAAAATTGCACTACCAATGAATTCTTCTAGAACTCAAAATTAAACTTACTAGAATAAATATGATTCTCAGGTTACATAGGTGTATTGTGTTTTATAGCTTGTCATTCTTAGTACAAAGCTGTACAATGGGCTGTCAGCTCTTTTCTGCCGTTGGGATTCGAACCCCGAATTTTAATTTCATAAGTAGAGAGACATCCTGATTACTGAAGTGTTTAGTGGAAGACGGAACAAAGTTCCCATTTATTTGAAAAAAAACGTTTATGAGACTAGGTTTTAGTAATTTTCATGGGGAGGGCTTAAACTAGCATTAGCGTGCTGTGCTGCAAATCAAAAGGTTCAAGGTTGGTTGTTTGGAGTTTCTTGCGCAAAGCAACTAGCCTATCTGCGCCAAGGTTCGAGCCGTAAAATACCGTTGAACACGCTTCACACTTTCAGCCGTTGGGGCGTTATTATCGTGACAGTCAATTTCGACAATTCGGATAAGAACAGCTATATAAGCAGCGGGCATTCTGCCTGGGTGTTCTCCTTAAGATCAGCAGCTTTAAATTAGAAATGACTATGACTGAACCTTGGGGTCTCTAATCTGCTTGTTTAACCTATTTAGTTTTTAACTAGACTGTAAATCCGCAGACATACCGCTGTGCACTGGGGGCTTATAACTTATGGTAACATAAAATATATGTGCATTATAAGAATGTGTGAGCAAAAGCAAATAATATGCTAATATAATGTCAACCACATTATATCTGCTACGTCCAGTGCCGATGAGGACTTTAGTCCAATATTAAGTGTCATCAGATATGTACACACGTGAGTTTGTGTAAAATGACGGATCTGAAAGGTCTGGACGTTATATATTTTGTAAGTGAAGGATTGCTTAGGTGACGTTCGTAGCAAGTCGTAATAACGATAGTCCTGCACTTGACTACGAGTAAATGTTTGTCGTGGTTGCTAGGACGAATCATTTTTCTAGTTATCACGTGCTAACCAATTGCTAGTTAAAAGCTAATCAATACAGTAAAAGCTCCGCAAATACGTTTATGTTGCTACAAAGACACATTAAAATATGCGATAGTTGGTTTCTAACAACAGCAACAAACTAAGATCGAGTTTCTAGTTAGCTCTGAACATTGGTAAAATCCGTATGAATAACATTTGAGTTTACGTTTTCTTTAAGTTAAAGCCCGCTCATCGTATGGCTGTAAACACGGTATAACAAAAAGAACAGCGTCAATTTCACTGAAATGAAATAACAAAATAAAATACGTTATACACTTTTTGAATATAATTGTTTTTAGGGCTAACTCCTTTTACCAGGAAACGTTATTGGAAAAATATTTCTCGTATTTCAATTCAGAAAACAACACCAAAACAATTAATTTATTTATTTCTTCAGACCTGCACATATAAAATGGATATCATGTATTGCATAAATGATTGTTATTGTTGTTTTATTTATGCTATTCTTGGCTTTTTTTGCGCACCTTTATACCGTTTTTTCCAAATGAAATGGTGAGATTTCGCTACAAAACAAACGTGAGAAATTTGGTAAAATTTTAGCTTAAAAAGAGTTAGAAAAGCCATTGTAGACCAAACTGAACTCGAAGTTATCAATGCGTCAAACAGATATATTTTGTACTAGTTATTGTGAAAACAATGTGCCATCAGCTTTAAAAAAATTGTGTAGTTCAGAGACAGGTAAAACGTGTACTACTTGGTACATAAGTTAACCAAGATCCTTTGTATGGGGAATTGCATAAGAAGGTAGCCAACAACAAACAAACAAGAAAGTGAGAATGAGTTCTAAAGAAAATATAGATAGTCGTTGATGCTGTCGTTGCAAGCATAGATCACAGTGTTGTCCTATGCGGTTGTGATGTTATAGTTTAACTCAAGACTATACATCTACAAGGGCCCGGCATGGCCAGGTGGTAAGGGCGCTCGACTCGTAATCTGAGGGTCGCGGGTTCGAATCCCCGTCACACCAAACATGCCAACCTCCGCCTTTGCCTGGTCCCAAGTCCAGGATGAGAAAACAGGAGGGTTGGGTAAAAACCAACCTGCTACAAGTAACTGCAACAACAACTTTCCGTTGGTGAGTTGTTGTTACGGCCCTATGCTCCACTGGGAGTTTACAGGAATAAAAAAAATATACATCTACAAAAATAATCAATCAATTACAGAAATTAATACGAATTCAATATCTTCCTGACAAATATTCCTTTTTGTCTATCATAATACAACTGAAACGGAAGCGTGTGAAAAATACACGAGTAATATGATCGTCTGTTATATATATATATATATATACATATGTAGAAAAACTGGGAGTCGAGAACAAAATTCACAAAGAACAGTTATTTCCACTTGACAATGTCTCTGTGTGTTATATTAACCTTCTATAGAAAACTTTATAAAGAAGTCCCGAAAAAAGGAAGTACCTGTAGCTATCCAATCAAAAGATTTTCTGTCTTTCAAGTCTGTACAATTGTCCATCATCTTCGAGTCTTGCCGGGAGGCGTTAGAAAAAGGAACCTTTAGCTCCGAATCCAGCAACGGTTCAGTGTGATCGTGTAACTGGCTGGTTGTAGAGATCTCGGGAAAGATATCGATAGAGTTGAGAATCAATACTCGACAACTTAGGACTTTCGTTCTCATAGCTTGAAGCTACTTCTTCTTGAGATAACAAAATAGCTTTTGCGTTCCTCTTGCTGTTGGCACGTGCTCTTTGCCGCCATAACTTACAACGCGTCTACGTTTGACCGAGATACACGGACCATTACTCTGGTCTTCGACAAGCAACCAACTGTAATTGATCAAATAACTGTACATCCAGGATAGCGTCCGGTTGGTAACATGTACTATCTATCCTAGCTTTGCGAAAAACACACGAATATCGGGTCTTTTCCGATTCCTTCCCACAAGAACAACAAGTTCAGCCTTCCACATGAATTATATAAGACAAATTGGAGGCAGCTTGAGGAAAACACAACAAAACATTTCGTTCGTTTACATATATTAATTTTTTAAGTATAAGAATAATCAATCTGAGTATAGCCTGGTGGTTAGGGCATTCGACTCGCAATCCTCGAGTGGCGGAATCGAAACCCATTGCTGAAAATGCTCTCCCTTTTAGCCGTAGGAGTGTTATAATGTTACGGTCAGTCTGACTATTTGTTGGTAAAAGAGTAACCCAAGGGTTGGTAATAGGCGGTGTTAACTAGCTGCCTTCAAAATTAGGGACGACTAGGTGCAGATAGCCCTCGAGTAGCTTTGCGCGAAGATTCACTAAAACAAACAAACTTTGGAAAGTATATTAAAGTGTGTTATTTTTTGTTGGTTACTTGTTCCGAAACAACTTGTAACAAATGTAATGTGCATGAATAATACCCTCTACCAAAAGGTATGATGGGTAGAACTCTGTCCCATTTTAAACAGAACCGGTAAATATTTTAAGGTTTCGAAAACAGATCGAAAGAAATGCACACATGCACCATACGAAATAGTGTGTTTGTTAGCTACACAGTGGGCTATTTATTCTGTGCCAACCACTGGTATCGAAAACAGATCGAAAGAAATGCACACATGCACCATACGAAATAGTGTGTTTGTTAGCTACACAGTGGGCTATTTAGAAAATAAATCAATTATCATATTTTATTAATCCTTATCCTGTAAACCCGATTTATGAATGACTTAAAAATAATTGATAATAATTACAGTTTCTTTGATGTATTGTTTAGGCAGAGTATTCATCAATAATTAGTTTTTTTTTACTTACCCTAGTTCATGCCGTAATAGTCGTTGTTCATGAAATAAATAGCGCCTCTGACATAACCCAGCCGGCCTGATGATCCCTGGTATTGAGCGAAAGACCTCTTCGATATTGGTTGTGGCAAATTTAGTGTGCTTGACACATTATAACATATTACACTTTACTTTCACTCGTATGTTATTAGGATTTATATATGATTGACTATGCACAAACCTTTAAAGCTAACTGTTACGATAATTTACAATGATATGTGGACCATGGATTTTCGGTTTAACAGTACTGGCTAACGAACTTTATAACGGTTAATGAGTGTAATTTAAAATATGAGTGTTGTTAAGTATAATGCACCCTAGATTCTCCCGACTACACACGTTATTATTTTATTATGCCTATGGAAATATAATGCGTCTATTGAATGGCTGAGTAATTAAATAAATTTACGGAATTAAGAAAAATGTCTCTCACGAAAAGGATCCTCCAATTTCGCACTATATGGCAAATGTTTGTTGTAATCTTTGAATTTTTTCAGCTAATGGCATATCATCTACAACCACGAAAGAGTAGAGGTACAAATTTGACTCATCTGTGCCCCCTCCAGTGGCTCAGCGGTAAATCTCAAGGCTTATAACGCCAAAAACTGGTTTTCGATACCAGTGGTTGGCACAGAATAAATACCGATTACTTATTTATTATTATCAACTGGATCATTCAAATAAACTGGCGAACCAGCAAACTAGTCTTCTTGTTCAAAGGGAGGGGGGTCAAGCAACCACACAGTCAACTGGATCATTCAGAAGAACTGGCGAACCAGCAAACTAGTCTTCTGGTTCGAGGGGAGTGGGGTCAAGCAACCACACAGTCAACTGGATCATTCAGAAGAACTGGCGAACCAGCAAACTAGTCTTCTTGTTCGAGGGGAGTGGAGTCAAGCAACCACACAGTCAACTGGATCATTCAGAAGAACTGGCGAACCAGCAAACTAGTCTTCTTGTTCGAGGGGAGTGGGGTCAAGCAACCACACAGTCAACTGGATCATTCAGAAGAACTGGCGAATCAGCAAACTAGTCTTCTTGTTCAAGGGTAGTGGGGTCAAGCAACCACACAGTCAACTGGATCATTCAGAAGAACTGGCGAACCAGCAAACTAGTCTTCTTGTTCAAGGGGAGGGGGGTCAAGCAACCACACAGTCAACTGGATCATTCAGAAGAACTGGCGAACCAGCAAACTAGTCTTCTTGTTCAAGGGGAGGGGGGTCAAGCAACCACACAGTCAACTGGATCATTCAGAAGAACTGGCGAACCAGCAAACTAGTCTTCTTGTTCAAGGGGAGGGGGGTCAAGCAACCACACAGTC